>NC_135999.1:6083025-6380525 GCF_048128805.1 Centroberyx gerrardi | reverse complement strand
CGGTCTGGCCATTCAGGACGGTCTGATGGTCTGTTTGGGACCCCTCCTTGGGGAGCCCTTGTTTCATTACACGCTGCCCGTGCTATTGATTTGCCCGGCGTCCCTAACGCCAGACTCCCACCGGACCAGACCCCGGGAGGTCAGGGGGAGAGAGGCGGTCACGGGTGAAAAGCTCAACGACCTCATCTGGCCTTTCTCCTATTGGACGGCGATCAGCTGTACCTCCCGCCTGATTGACCGGTCAGTTAGGTCGATGCGGCGTCTCGCCCCGCAGGGAAATTACAGCTGACGAAATCGCTACCGTCTCACTGGGAGGGGAATGAACGATTACACATGCTTCAGTTCAAGGCAAAATCATGACCTCCACATATTGTATACATATTCCTAATGATGTCTGAGAAGATAAACGCAGAGCAATTTGAAAAAGGAAATTATTGAGGAAGGAGTCGAGTGAGACATATTTGAAATTGAATAAAGACATTTTTCCATTTTCTGTCTAACCGTTTTTGATCCTTAGTGTGTCTTCCCTTACTGCCAGACTGTGGAAAAAAAAGTCTATCAAACTTGATCTCTTTCTCTCTTTCTCTCACTTTAGCACATTTCATTTAACTACTCAATCCTCTCTTGCGTCTGCCTGTCTGTCCTGTCTCTCTCTCACACACACACCCTTACTTCTTCTTATTTCCCTCTCTCTCTCTCTCTCTCTCTCTCTCTCTCTCTCTCTCTCTCTCTCTCCCTCCCTCCCTCTCTCCCTCAGACTGCCAGGCCACTGTCAACAGGGATGAGCAGTGTGTGTGAGGACGAGGAGGTGATATGAGATTTTTCGGTGTTCATTTGTGTGTGAAAAGTGTGACAGTGTGTGTGTGAGAGAGAGATAGAAATGGAGAAAGGGAGAGGCGAGGGGGGGGGGAGAGAGAGAGAGTGTAATGTGTGACAGCGTGTCTGAGCATTTGTATGCGTGTGTATGTGTGTGTGAGAGAGAGGGAGGGAGTGAAAGAGCGTCTAAAGAGTGACAGTATGTCTGAGTGTGTGTGTGTGTGTGTGTGTGTGTGTGTGTGTGTGTTCCCGTTAGCCTAAAAGCATCTGGTCCGCTATGATTACTCCCGTCTTTCCTCTTTGCTGGCCAACTCCCTCTCCACCAATGACGAGCCAGATCTCACCTCACATCTCTCTCTCCCTCTGTTCCCTTCATCCCTCCATCCATTTGTCAATCTCTGACTTCTGCTCTTTCAGTTTTTCCGTGTGTGTGTGTGTCATTTTAATCCCCCTTCCTTATCTCGCCACCATTTCCTTACAACCCTCCCTCATCCTTCAATCTTCTCCTCCTGCTCATTCTGTCTCTCTTCTTTCAATGTCGCTCATTTAATCCCCATGCCACCCCTCTGTTCCTCTTTCCTCCTGTGTGTGTGTGTATTTCATAGCCAAACACACACACACACACACACACACATAGGCCGGGCTCCCCAGAGGCTATGCCTGGCTGTGCAGTATGTCCGATTGGCTTTGAAAGGTGTGTCATCTGGGTTTTCATGGATCTGAGGAGGGCGGGCTTCCCTGGGGCGGCGGCGTCTTCCCCCCGAGCGCCCGTCCGGTGATTAAAGTAATAATCCGCTCCATTTTCATATCAATAAATGTCCATTTTGCTGCTATCTGTGATTCCGGGGGAAATCGGGAGCAACAGCAGTTTGTTTGGAATAAACAGAAGAAGAACTGGGTGGTTAGCATGAGCAGTGACAGCCGCCGTGGCTGAACAGACAGAGAAAAGAGAAACTCAAACTTCATCAGCAGAAAATCGAATGAAAAAGACGTCCCAGTACTGGACACACTGTTTGATTGACAGGTGATCTGTGGGAAGTGCAGTGCAGAAACACCACAGCTCTCTCTCTCTCTCTCTCCCCCTCTCTCTCTCTCTCTAGGCATTATTGTAACTTTGCCTCTCACACTTACTGACAAGAACTTTGTCCACAATCAAGCATGCATGTGGGGCATATGGATGCAGCAGTCACATACAGTATGTGCATGACATACGCAAGGACTAGAGGAGGACTGCAGCACCATGGACAGCGCCCATTTGCAGGCAGGCGGCCTCGAGGCAAGGTAATGCACTACTAATACTACCACACTCAACCAGAGCCAGCATTATATAAACACAGTGCACTCTACTATCTACTTCTATCCACCAATCACACTTTCAGGTTTACGGCAGAACGATGCTATTTATGAGAACTGACGCAAGTTGGGAACAATATCCAGCAACCGTTTTATTAACACATTTGAAATAATTTAATAACATGATATTGGATATATAACCGTCAGCTCCCTACTGTGGACTGCATGATGACTGTTGACAGGTGATACAGTGACAAAATGTATTTACGGGACTGCCGTAAAACAGATTGGTCTTGAATGTTTGGTGAAGCAGTGGATGGCACTGCATACAAGCATCGGTAAGTGGAAAAAAGATGTTTTTCTGTGTCCTTTGAAACAAATTTTAACACTCCATGTTAACAATTCGGCGGTTTTCGTAAATATGTAATGCAAACGATTGTATGCAATGACTCTGACTCAACTGCTGCAGTCCTGGAGATCATAGCACAGCTGCCGGCCATCACCAGTCAGCCCTGCCTGCATGAGAGAGACTCAGTTCTCCTCAACATACTTTATCTTTGTGGAACTCTGTGGCTTGACAACCTGGGAGGATTGACTAAGATGAACTGACTGTTTGCTCTCTCTTGCCTGAACTGTGTCTCACCCCCCTTTACTGTTTGCTGAATAGACTATTCATAGTATTCTGTTACATCACCACACGGCAATAACAGGTGACTGTAATGAATTAACAGGTGAATATAATCAAATGACAGCCACAGCCAATGAGCTGTGTATATAGTAAAGCATTATATTGTTAGGAAATGCATGTGAAATCATGGGAGTACTATGAATTGTTTCTTTTACCCCAACCTCACGTGTCTGATGCTTAATTGCTGAACTCACAAGAGTGCCAGAGTTGCCACCACACACACACACACATCGAAATACATCCTCTCTCTCTCTCTCACACACACACACACACACCTCCCTCCGCCACGTTTCCAAGGCTAATTGAGTGGATTCCAGATTTCACTTCCTCAAAACAGATACACTGGAGATCCCTAAACAAATTTGCCCAGCTTTTACACAAAGCTCTCCCTTGCCTCTTCAGATCTATGCCCCCCCCCCCCATCTCTCTCTCTCTCTCTCTCTCTCTCTCCCCCTCTGTTGGTTAAAAAGCCCCGGCTCTTTGGGACCTCGGCCATTTACACTAGCCGGCCTCACCTGTCAGGGAGCCACTGATGGAGATGGAGAGAGGAGAGAGGTGAAGAGAGGAAGGGTAAGTGAGTGCAGATGTGTGTTTGTGTGAATGCTTGTGTGACTTTGTGTATGTGTGAATGTGTGTATGTCCCCCCCCCCCCCCCCCCCAATACACACACACACACCTCAGTCTGCTGTTTGCTTTAATTTGCTCCGCCGGCCGCGGCCCTGAGCTCTTAGTTTATTTTGATAAATTGAAGGGGAAGCCCCACTAATAAATCAGGGCCCGTGATGAAGAAAAGCCTTAAATAGGATATTAAGATTTATATCAGAGACTCCGGTTGTACGCTGACAAGTACACAATCGCTCCCTCTTCTCCCTGTCCCCCTCTCTCTCTCTCTCTCTCTCTCTCTCACACACACACACACACACTCATTTTCTCTCTCCCTCTCCCGCTCTCTGTTCCCTTCTATATTTCTCTCCCTCTCTCTCTCAAGTCAAATTGGCCCTGTTCCTTTCATGGCACCGACAGGGCGATTTCTTATCAGGCCTCTGTAAGGAGGGAGCGAGGGAGAGGGAGGGAGGGAGGGAGGGGGAAGGAGAGGGAGGGAGGGAGGGAGGGGAGAGAGATGAGAAGCAGAGGAGGGAAAGGAGAGAAAGAGAGGAGGAATGGGCAGAGCAGAGGGGGTTCTCTGCTGCAGCCTTTGTGTTATTGGCTCAGTGGCGGAGCGTGAATGCAACACACAGCGCTTCATTACTGGAGCGCAGGGGCTATCTGTGTGACAGGATGCAGGATGGGGAGTGAGTGCCTGTTTGTGTGTGTGTGTGTGTGTGTGTGTGTTTTCATGTGTGTGTTCTCCATTTGTAGCAGGACGCAAGATTGAATTTGTGTGCTTGTGTGTCAGCGCCTGCGCCTGGGTGTGTGTACATATGCGTGTGTGTGTGTGTGTGTGTGTGTGTGTGTGTGTATGCCTTCCTTAGATGTACGACGTGAGCACACACTCGCACGCTGACTTATTTACTCCAGAGGCGAGGCTCTAACCCCAGGTACAGAGCCTCGTGCGGAATAATTGCTTTTTTCATCCCCCTGCATCACGTCACCTCTTTGTTCCTAACCGCTCACACGCAAGAGCTGAAATCTATTTGTGAGTGAGTGTGTGTCCGCATGCATCTGAATAAATAAGAGTGTGTGTGTCTGTCTGTCTGTGAGTACGCGTGCCTGCCCAGAATATGCGTTTGAGTATGTGAGTTGTGTCCGTGCTTTTTTTTTTAAATATGCTCGCATCCCTTTTGTAAACGATGCGGCTATTCAAATCAGCAAGCACAATTGTGAGTAATTACCGATTCCGCATTCGACCATCATTTCCAGAGTCCCAGAGAAAACGGCTCCGGTATCTGCTCTATTAGACTGTTGAGTAATGCTTTTAACTCCGTTCCCATAATTAAACCCAGTGTACAATTGAACACTCAAAGGCGGGTTACTCGCGTTGCGTAATGATTGCAATTAAGGGTCGCACACAAAGCTGGGGGCTGCTTTCGGAGTCGCCGCGCGTGACGCCGGCAATTAATTGAAAATGCAAATACACACGCTGATGAATGAGAAGAGTGCTGGGTCGACACCGCGTGAAAAGACTATCCGCCACACTTCAGAGGGCTGGGGGTATAGGAGGATGCGCCGCGTATTCCTTCAGAGAGGAAATCAAACCGATTGGATGTGAAGCATAGCCGCGCCGCCGGGGAGAGCGTGTTGTTTGCGGAGACAGTGTGATGCTGCAGACCCCAGGCACCCACACACACACACACCCGCACATACACACACACACAATAAGACGCTGATTAGACAACAAGCAGGGTCACGGAGGAGCCCGCTCTTTGAGTTACTTCTGAAAAAAGAAACTCATATGTTCTATTTATAGGAGGATCAACACAGGCCGACAAATTTGCCAGGTTTATTTATCAGTCTTCCTATGATCATTCATGGTGACAAACTGCTACCAAACACTGCTCTCGGTCTGCTAAGTGGTTGGATATTTTTAAGGCATAGACCAGAAAAACAGATACAGACAGACACAGACACATGGACACACACACACACACACACACACGCACGCACGCAGGCAGAGCCACAGTGTGCGGTTGTCTTGACAACAGTGGAGGAGCAGCGCCCTGGACCCTGACTAGCGAGTGGGGATGGAGAGGAGAGAGACTGAAAGCGGTGGGGATGGCACGAAGAGAAAAAGCAGTGGATAACCTCTACCAACACCACTCACAACAATCACCTTCATTTCGCAAAGACACACAGGCAACATTTTGAAGCAGTCTTCTTCCAGGAAAGCTTTGTTCCTCATAGTCCGTTCTGTTATCCACATTGATTTCCCCCCCAACTGTCGATCCCAATCTCAGCTGAATGCAAAATTAGCCATCACTAATCCCCCCAAAAAGATGCCCATCATCCTACATGGCCTTAATATTCTGATCATCAGCGTGAGGCTATGTGTGACTACCAATGCAAGCCCTGATGTGAATCTCAGATAGAGCGCTAGACAGAATCCAAGCACGAGTTTCACTGTTAGTGACCTTTGTGTGAGATGGATTAAAAGTCTTATTGCGTTTTAATGTGGGGCAGATGGAATATTAGTACGAGTCCAGGTGTTTGTGTGTGTGTGTGTGTCTGAACAGGATTAGACCCATTCATCTCTATGTATTGGTGCACCAGCAGTTTGACGGTAATGGTGAGCGCTCTGTCTCTGCGCCAACTACCAGTGTTCCACATTAGCTGCTGCTGGTTAACCCTAGTGGGCCGTGGCATGACACAGCTGGCCCAGCCTGGCAGGGAGAGCTGCGTTCATAGAATCAGAAGGGGTAGAAAAGGGAACGTCCTGGTGTGTCATGGGAATCGCACCACAGCAAAGATGGCTGCCATAGACGTTTGATAATGTTTTTAATGGAAATGGTCAGTGTTTAATGTACAGACAGAGCATGAGACCAGATGAGAGCATCGACTAAACGTCTCCCAGCCAAATGAATGGGAGTGTCTCTTCTATGCAGCCCAGGTCTGTGGTGCATGGCACGGTCCAGCTGGCTGGGCCTGGCAGCGAGAAGAGGATAACCACCTGGCTACCAGTCTCCTGTTCAACTCAATGGATGCAGTGTGGCACCGACTCTAATAGTCAAGCTAGACTGCCGCCACGGAGCATCTGGTGCTGCGATGGGGTTGGCTCCCTCTGAAGCCAACTGAACTTTCTACGCTGCCTGCATTGTGTCATTTCCAGTGGCAGCCTCCCAGGAGCATCCACTGTCACATTTTGCCTAGATTCAATTCTCAGTGGCTGATGCGTCCCCCTTTCCCCTTTGCAAAGCAGGAGAGACACTGACACTCTGGCTCCACACTGGCTAAGCTGTGTGTACCAAGTAAAGTGCCATGCAACTGCTGCAGCCGCTGCCAAGTTCTCCGTATTGCCTTGCTGTCATGGTTTTGGATGTGAATCTGAGCTGTCTGCAGTCTGCTCCTAGGCTGACTGTTAAAGGGTTTAGTAATGATTTTGGCTAAACAAGGTAAACAGCTCAATGGGCTGACATGGGACCAGCGCTCCAGAACACGAGCACTTTCAATTCGAGTTCAATTCACTTGTGATGTGATTTATTTCTGCTTTCCTGCTTTGATGCTTAAATAAAAACAATTAAGCCGGTCTCCTTGAAATGGATTCCTTCCCAGTGCTGCTCCCACAATGCATTGTTGTTCGGGAATCGCGATTGCTTTGTCAGCAGTGCCTTGACCTCATTCAGTGTTTAGACATCCCACTCTATACTCTTTCCTCACAGATGTCTGTACACTGAATGATAACAGTTGAAGCACCAAGAGATTTAAGTGCTGGAATCATATACATTTTCAGCATGCAGAACAAAACCTGAAGGGATTTGAAGTGCTACAGCTACATTACACTCAGGTAGATCCAAGGTAAAATTATATACATTCATGGCACTGTAAGGCGCCTCTGTATAGGGTTAGACCACTATGTCAGTTTGCTGATATATTGAGCCAATATCGGCCTCGGCCAGCCCACATGTGGTCCACTGCTGATATGACCACAGCTACATAAAAATACCATAAAGACTATAAAATCTGCAATTCAATTAGATTTTCTTTGCATATTTTATTTGTTTAATCGTTCAATTGCTGATGAATTAATTCTTCAGTTAAAGGTGGTAATCTATCCCAGAATTCCCCTGTCATTGAGTGGGTGTGGTGGGTCACCCTGCCGTGCAGAGCTGCTTATGCTAAAGGAATTTCAGTAGTCTGGGTTTCAATGGGTTTGGTGTTTTCAGTGAGTTTTAGTGGCCCATGATGGTCTAAATGCTGTTTCAGAGGTGTTTCTACCTAGCCAAGAACACAATTCTGGGGGAAACACTATATACTTGTCATGTATTTTTTACCTGAAATTGAAAACATTTAAAAATATTGAATATCGGCACGAAATATCAGCATATATATATTGGCAGCTTTACAAAAATATCAGCATCAGCCTTCAAAAACCCGTTTAGGTCGAGCCCTACCTTGGATAAAAACTTCCAGCAAATGCCTTTCCATGGCGGGGCACATGCAGCGCAGCATGGCTGGCTGGGCCTGGCAAGCAGAGCCGCACCACCTGGCTGATGCCAACTGTGATGTATGGCAGCGCCTTGGCAGGGCATCTCTGCACAGTGGCACGGGGGCACGGCGAGGGGACCGGGGCCCTCCTGAACAAAAGGCACTTGACTTCACCACACTCCATCAACATCTCCGTTCACCTCCGCTGTGGAGAAGGGGTGGACCCTCTGGTATGCCACGAAGCACGCATACAGATACATTCACACACACACACACGTGCGCATGTCGGTGCGCCTGGTGACAGACGGGGGGATGAAGTTGTCAGACCCTCAGTTGGCGGTGCCGTGGGCCCCTGTCGGCTGGCTGCCGCTCGTTAACGTGTTAATTAGCCCGCTTGCTCCTCCTGTTCGGTAATTACACTCAGCCAGGGCCAGGACACTCATCAGGGGCCACTGAGCACAGGACAGCAGGGCAGGCAGGGTGAGCAGGGAGACATATGGGTGAGGTGGCATGTGCAAGTTGGATAGACCATACAGCAGAATATAGAGTATGTTCCCCTATATTACTATATGGCTGTAGAAAAGAGTTTTTGTAGAAGATGTCACCAAGTACAATAGAATAGAATAGAATAGAATATGTGGTTCAACTGGTAGAGCGTGCACCATTAAGGCTAAGTCCTAATTGCAGCAACATGGGTTCTCATCCGGCCCATGCTCTTTGATAATAATAATGAATAGAATAGAATAGAATGCAAGGCAAGATAAAACTTGAATCACTCCCATGGGGATATAGCAAACGAGGGGTATATAAACATATGCAACTGACAATTTCAAGACCAGAACATATTAGGTCAAATGTATGAATGAGAAGTATGGGGGAAAAGTATTGATTACAGTTATTATTACCGGACTTATTTGGGCAAAGAAAGAATGAATGCAGAATATATATGATATGCAAATCTACCAAAAGTATGAAAACATAGAATAAACATAGCATAGAATAAAGTAGAATAGAATAGAACTGAAACAGGAGAGAGAACAACCGAAAATCGTTACAACTGTTTAGTTTGAGAGAAGTAGACAAGTAAGGAGAGAGACAGAGGTTGTACATATTTTATAGAAAGAGAAAAGAGAGAATGAGAGTGAGGAGAAAAAGCAAGAGAGGATGGATAAAGGAAGGGAGGGAGTTGTTTAAAAAAAAACACACTGAATTGAGGCAAGATAAGTGCTAGAAGGGGTGGAGAGGTGGCTGCTATCTTTCTCCCTCTCTCCCTCTCTCCCTCCCTCCCTCCCTCCCTCCCTCCCTCCCTCCCTCTCTCCCTCCACCCCTCCCTCTCTCCCTCCACCCCTCCCACAGGAAGCAGCCGGTTCATTTGCCTGTGTGTGTCTGACAGAGCAGATTAAGAGCAGTTTGTTTTATAGACGTGGGCTAATTGAGTTGGCTAGATTGCCGTCACTCGGCCCGCTCTCTCTCTATTGAAGATTACATATTTCCTTTTCATATCGCGGCGCTGCAGCCGCCCCGGCCCATCTATCTCCATTCCTCCTTTCTTCCATTCCCCCTCTTCCTCCATGTAGAGCGAGCAGGGGCTTTGGTCCTACGTCTAATTAGCGCTCCTCTCCATCACTCTCTCTCTCTCTCTCCCTCCCTTGTTCGCCACTATATCCTTGCCCCAGAGACCCGGCTTCGCCTCTTCACTTCTCTCCGTCTCTCGCTCTGACCCCCTCCCTCTCATTATCTCCTCCTCTCTCTCCCCTCTTCCTCCCCGTCTTCCTCTCTCCACCACTCCATCTTTCACCTTCTCCCCATCTCTCTGTCATTATTCACCCACCCCCTGCCTCTCTCCCTCTCTCTCTCTCTCTCTCCACCCCCACTCTCGCTCATCCACCCCTCCCTCCCTTGCTCCTCTCCCTTCTCAATGAGTTAATTAGGCTCATCTCTGGCACCCTCTTGCCAAAGCCTGTGCCCAGAGGGCCAGCCGCAGCGCTCCGCTGATGATTGGGGGGCTCTATTTTTAGAAGACAACAGAGAGAGGAGAGGCAGAGAGAGACTGAGAGAGAGAGAGAGACAGCTGAAGGTCATTTGGTACTTTCACTTTGACTGTCTATATCAGTATGTGTGAAAAAGAGAGAGAGAGAGAGAGAGGAAATGAGAGAGAAAGAGAGATAGTGACGGAGAACAGAGCAAAAAATTGTGGATTCCAGTATTTCATTGAAAGTCTCTTTATGCAGTGCTAGCACTACAGGCATAAACTGCATTTCAGGAGCAGAAACTGCACACAAAGAAAACTTGAAGGTTTAACAGTGGCCACTAAACATCTCCATTCAGCACACCATTCAAAATACTGCCACACTGTATATCTCCCTTATATAAGAGAAACAGCACATGCCTCATGTTGAAGCAACAGCCCATTGTGTGTCATTATAAAGTGAACTCTTTAATGAGCCAAGCCCTTTGTGGGGCTCTGGAGAGCCCTGAAGTCCCAGAAGCACAGTGTGCATTATAACCCAATGGACACAGTGCAGCACTGACACCTTGGCTTATTCCCATGTAAGCCATGCATGCAAGAAATGTAAGCCCTCATGTGAGGTGCTTTGGTTAAAAAATGCCTCACCCACCCAATGGAGTGTATTGCATTTTTGTTTAGTTTGAGGATATGAGGGTAACGGAAGCATTTCAATGCTGAGGCCATTTTGTCCATATATGTTTGTGATGATGAGTGTGCACTAATGATGACTAATTCCATGGTTGAAATGCCTTGGAGATGCTGTGACCTACAGTAGCTATACGGCCGATTGGCCCCTCGACAAGGACAGCCGTTACAGTTGTTGTCTCTGATACACTATGAGATCCTCGTTCCTAGGTTCACTTTTTATCATTCAGAGTTTGCACCGTGTATTCATGATCTCTCACAAATCAATGCTGCAGGGAGGGGATGAGTCACTCCCTCATAGGTAGGCGATTACAAGAATGCAAGGTCTCGCTCTCTTCTGTAAAGGGAGAGCGGTTTATTCTCTCCACCTGCAAAACACACTGGGCAGAGGAAATGAGGAAAGTGTGTACGTAGGATGAGGAAAGTATAGGCTGCACCATATATATATTGCAGCAACTGCAGCAGCAGTAGCCGTGTACTGTAATGCTACTTTTCTGCCATAGCAGGAATGACAGTATCACAGTATATGAATCCAGGTAGCTTGTACTGACCACATTTTCTTACCGCTTTACTAATATACCAACCATCTACTGTACGCTAACAATCGGGTCCACAGGGCGAACACGCCTAATGACAAATATAGACACCGGCAATAGAGGAGACGGTGGAGTATGAGTCAACCCGCCAGGAGTTAATTTAGCCCTCTCCCCCTAATAAACAAAGCAATCACTGACAGTCGGAGACACAATTATGAGGTAATTACGCAAAATAACAGATTTTTCCTCTCCACCTTCCACGCTTGTTTCACACGGGTACCCCCACAGATTACAACAACCCATCGCCCCTCTCCTCTCCTGTGTGACTGTTCCACCCCCCCCCCCTCCCCCCTCCCTCCCCCCTCCCACCTCCCCTCCCCTCCCCGAACACATGTGTGCTCACATGCGCTTACACAACACGCTAGTATACACACAGATACACAAGCACAAAAATACACGCAGATTTATGCGAAAGGTTATTCATGCAAGTGTGCACTCACACTCACTCACACTCACACACACACACACACACACACACACAGTCATCCCCCGCCCGCCCAGAGCTCGTCTTAATTAGCAGCCAAGTCGTCTCATGGCAACACACTCGTCAATCTCCCTCTATGTAGCCTCGTACTAATTAACAGATTTAAATGGGAGTGTGTAGCGGAGTGACACAGGACACAGGTCCTGGTCCCTAACCCCCCCCCCCCCCCCCTCCTGAAACATACACCCCTTCACTCATCTCTCTCTCCCTGTCTCTCTCTCTCTCTCACCTCTCAACCCTTCCTCCATCCTTCCCTCGTCCTCTCTCCCTCCCTCCTTTCCTAATCATTTTCCTCTCTGCCATCCTCCCACACCGCCGCTGACCTGGTTGATTACGGTTATCGTCAACCCAGGCCGCCTCTTCACCCTGCCAACTGGCAAGCCGCCGTGCCCCCGTGCCCACATGGCTAGTTGGCACAGGCACCGGCGCTCATTTCACAACATGGTCATTATCACGGGCAGCTCCGCAGGGAGGGATTACGCTAAATATGTAAATGAGAGCAATGTTGAATGTGTCATAGAGCAAGGAGGCAGAGGGAATGCTGCGGAGAGGGCTGTCGGCGATGTGGCTGGAGCGCAATGTCAAAGCATCTGAAGTACAAATGACATTTTCTGGTTATGTTCAGATGCAAGAGCCTGATGCGCATCTTCGAATCAAACTGAACTAACAGCCACAGGAAAAAGAATAACTTTTTTAGCAAAAATGAAAGCTCAGTCATTTCCGTGAAATGAAATGTAATAAAATTTGTCTGACTGGCAATTTTTGTTGCACAGACAGTCCTACCGGTGGCTTCAACCCAGGGGTCATTTCTTTGTTTTTACAGTCCCATTTGCTTAGTATAGATTTTCTGGGAAATAAATCAAAACTTTACTTTACTTTACTTTAGATTTGATCAGATTGGTCCTAGACTTATCTAAAAGAATCATAAAGCCTGCGTGGGGGGGGGGGCAGACGCAGACAGAGACGTGTGCCAAGCAAACAAATGATCACAGTCCCCTTCTTTCTCGCTAATGCTGCAGTCAATCCCACAAGAGATGGACTTAGGAGCATTAGGAGGATAAATGACGTCCAATTAATGCGAGATGGGGAAGTTGATTCCCCACAATTCTCGGTCGCAGCAGCCCAGATGAGGGCAGTCTGTGAGGCATCATGGGAGGTCCTCGGTCGGGGCAGAGTCTCGCTGCTGGCTCTTGCGAGCTGCCCCGAGGGCCTCTCGCTCCTACTGCTCCATTATAGCTGAGAATGATAAAGTACCTCGTAGTAGCCGCGCCGCAGAGCCGCAGAGAACCGGAGGAGCCGGGGGTGGTGTCCCCCTAGGCTCCGTGTCGGGGCCTCATCAATATTTCAGCTCCCCTGCTTTATACTGTATTTACCCTTAGCTGGACGATGATAGGCCGCGTCACACGTCCAACCTCCCTTCCCTCAGGCAGTGTGTCACGTTAGGAAGGGGCCGGCAGTTACACCTGAACACGACCAACAGCGAGAAAGGCGCAGATGTGGTTAGATTGAATGGTAAGTGGGGGGGGGGGGGGGAGCCAGGGGGGTGGGCGGCATTGTCTCAACCTGAGCCTGAATTTAGCGACAGGCCCAGTATAAGAGCATACAGTCCATCTCATGGGACCTTGCTACTGAGCCACAAAAAGGCCCCTCAGGCCTGTCCTCTTTGGATTCCATCAGCCTGGCTTGTTTTACAAATCACTTTTTCTTTTCAGACAGATGACAGAGAGGGAGAGAGAGAAAACAGGGGGGATGATGAAATGGAATCAGAGTGCAGCAGCGAGGGTCAGTATCTGGGAGCCTATTGGACGACAAGGCGAAGGGACATTGCTGGGCCATTTTTTCTCACAGCGATCCAATATCATCAGAATCCCCCCCCCCCCCCCCCCCCCCCACGCCCCCCAGTAAAGTCATATCCCCTCTCCCGAAACCCCCTAGCTCTCCATCACAGCTCGCGGTGCCCCGTTTTTCACAGCAGGTAGCTAATTCCGCCTTTATCCCCAAGTAATATTGGCCTTATCGCCCGCGCCACTGCATCCATGCCAAGAGTCGGCGAGCGGCGGGGAAGGGGTGGGGGTGGGGGTGAGGGTGGGGTGGGGGGGCTGAAGCGAGGCGAGGCGAAGCAGGTGCTAGTAGAATTTCAGCTTGGTGGAACTGATTGCGGTTTGCGGCCACAGAGCTGTTGCTCCATTACACGCACACACACACACACACACACACACACACACACACACACAGAGAAACAAACTCCCCCAGGTCCTGCTCGCCCAAGCCCCTCTCTCAGACCACCGATAATGCCACTGATATTGCCTTGGTGTTACATCACTCAAGCTCCACACACACACACACACACACACACACACACACACACACACACACACACACACAAACACACACACACACACACACACACATTGTTCGCCATTCCCTTCATCGCAGCCACCACTATCGCCTCCACCCAGCCCTCTCAAGGCACCCACGTCTACTTCTGCCACTAGGCGAAGATCCGAGTCACACACACACACACACTCGCAAATACACACAAAAGGGAGGGGTAGGGAAAAACCATTTCACATTTCACCCCCCCCCCCCCACACACACACACACACACACATTGTCTACCCCCTTTCCCTCTATGACTATTTTCACTTTTCCCTTCCGCATTTTCTCATTCCACTCCTCAATTACCAGTGAGATTCGGTGCTCCCTTCACGCCCCACCCCAACCCCCCCCCCACCCCACCCCCCCACCCAACCCCACCTCCCACCCGCCCAGAGGATAGTCTCTCTCTCTCGGTAAACAAGGTGCAGATGTCAGAGAATAGAGCAGTGTGTGTATAGTCTAGTAATGTGCTCCACTACTACACCATACCATAGACCACCACACCAAGGTCTCTTATTGTTGCTTCCCAATACAGACACATGCAAGCGTACACACACACACACACATACACACACACACACTAGGGAGACTTTGCAGTACTGTAAACTAAATGCCACTAATAGCCTGACTCTGCATACACAATGAATGCAAATTGCCTGCCGTGGAACACATCTAGTTTAACACACTACACTTCAGCATTCCCATCAAACTGGGCGTATTTCCCCCGATGCCCATCTCGTCTGTGTTAATGAAGATATATGGCACAGGTACAGTGATGACATTTTCATGGGCAGCACCGATGCCTCCGTCTGTCCTGAGGCGGTGGTTCATGCCACGGCTGTCTGCTCGGTGACTTGGCGAGTCCCTCGTTTTTTTTTGGACACCACAAAAACAGGTAGCAGAGAACGTGGGGAAACAAGCTATCTCTGCTGTCGGATGAAAACTTTGCAACTCGTAACTTGGGCGATTTCATTGGTTTTCTGTGTTCTGGCATTGAAGGATTACCCTGTCCTCTATGGATCGATTGCATGACACTTGGGCTTACGGTATAAAAACTCCTTCAAAACCCATTGTGTAAGGTCAAAAATCCCCCCCCCCTACGTACAGTATGTGTACGAAAGACATTTTTGCTGGTGAATATTTTAGTTACAACTAGAATGAGATAGCAAAGCAGTTTTGTCTTACAGATGTGTAGCTAACGATTTTAGCTGACAGGCTAATTACGAGACAAAGACAAAGACAGCTAACCTACTGGAGTGTAGCTGTATAGTAGAGTGGATCTATTCTTCTTGACAAAACATTGCTGAATGATGGTCATCCTGGTTATTTCAGGACTGTAGTAACTTCAACTACAGCAACAGTTGATGCTACACCTAGCTAGGGGCTGTGGGACCGGACAGCATCTGTACTTGTCTATTTGTTCGGCTATAATATAATATATTACTTCCATGCTACAAATATAAGTCACTACCCCGGGACACACAGAGTAAACACATAGAATAAACCAATTTTCACTGTGGCGGTCTCATTTTTCTACAGCCATTATACTGTACTATCAAAATTAATTTGAGAATGATACATTGAGGTTAATATTCTACACACAGGGGCTTTAATTCCTGAAAAGTTGACATTTTGAGGATACAAGGTTTTCACTAACCAGTGGCATTTTGCCCTCTGTTATTCCCCACCCAGCTCTCAACCTCCCTTTCTCGCCTCCCTCCTTTCTCTCCACACATTTTTTTCCATCTCTCTTTCTCTCTCTTTTTTTCCATCTCTCTCTCTCTCTCCCTCTCCCTCTCTCTCTCTCTCTCTCTAGGTGGTGGTAGCTGGGAGGGTCGGGCGCTGGCTGGCTGATGGATGCGGCGGCTGAGTGCGTTGCCATGGAGCTACCTGATGGGGAATGTTCTGCAGCGGGAGGCCGAAGCCAGCCGCCTGCCAATGGGAGAAGAGGGAGAATGAGGAGGGTGGGATGGGGGGGTAGGAGGGGCGGGGGGGCTGTCTCATTTCTCTAATACATACACACGCAAGCTCAAACGAAACCACACAGGCATGCCTGCATCTAAGCAAATGCACCCACACACACACACACACACACACATATGGGCACACACACACACGCTCACACGCACGCACTTTCCATTCGGCAGAATTAAATCTCACCGCTTCCAGAGACGGTGCGGTTGAATTATTTATGGCTGCCCGTCTCCGGGCCAGGCCGTAATAAAGTTACGGCCGAGACTAATTTGCAGTTTGATGAGGTGGGCTTTTAGCAGTGGATCCTGGGCCAACATTAAGTACATATTGTTTTTACAGATTTGATTACCTTTTTATTGTTATTGTTATTAATGCACTGGGTGTGTGCATAGGGTATAACGGAGTGTACCCCTCCTCGTTTGCTCGACACAATACAAAAACCTGACCAGGAGAAGAGAGCCCAAACTGAATAAGCAGTATGTGGGGAACCATTAGACATATACGGGATGTAATCTTCTCACTTTAAAAATCCAATAAAAGTGGCAGCTCAACACCTTTTATAGTAACCTGGAGGCAATCTGCTTCTAAATACATAAGCCTCAGCTGTGAATCAGGCGTGAATTGGACCTGAGCCATCTGCCTGCTTGCACACACACACACACTCACACACACACACACTCTCACACCTACACACACACACACACCTCCATAAGGGCCTATAGAGTAGCATCAGGGCTTGTAAGCTGATGTCGGCACTCACAGATAGTACATTAAGGCTGGAGTGGGGAGCTTTACAGTAATGGGATGATGGCGTTGGGAATAACAGATTGTGATTTGCGATTTGCCCAGGCTAAACAAAATTCAATTTTACACAATTTTCAAAGAACCCCATTTTGCCCGGCAAAGACGCTGCACTGTAAACCCTGCGGATAATTTGATGTAGTGTTGTTGGGCCGTAAAAGAAGGACTTTCACAAGCCATTAAAGGCTTAAGCCCTGTAAAAATGTTATGGCGATTAAAATACAAGCAGAAGAGTAGGACTATACAACACCTTGTGGACACACTATATCTCACAGTGCTAAACAAGAACAAGACGCAGTGCATTAGACCCATCCTGGATACATGATAATCCTTTGATTAATGACACCCAGCATATTTAACGCTTAATACGTAGAACGGGGGCTGACAAGCCAAACAATTAGGTCAATTACCGAATGACAACTGTGTTGTGCTGGGTTAATTACTGGAATCTTCTATGGCGGGACACATCCATTTGAGGGCCAATGGCACGTAACAGAGCGCACATGCAAATGAGCTCACCTACAGTACAGGGCACAGCCGTGCTGGAATATGGGATCTGGGTTATGGATGGGGAGCAGTGTGTGTGTGTGTGTGTGTGTGTGTGTGTGTGTGTGTATTTTCAGTATTAGTCTCTGGTGTGTAGTGCTGGTAGTTGCAGGCTTTCAGAGGACTATTCTACTGATGAAGAGATGTGAGAAGAGAGGAGAGGAGAGGAGAGGAGAGAAGAGGAGAGGAGAGGAGGAGAAGAAAGGAGGGGGGGGGGGGGGGGGGGGGGGGGGTACTGGCCAGGCGCTCAGTCTGTGTCAGGGCCGCTGTCGTCGGAGGCCGATTAATTAATCAAAAACAGGACACTTGAGCCAAGCGCAACCACTCCACGGGGCTCATCATGCCATCATGCTATCTGTCTCTCTCTCTCTCTCTCTCTCTCTCTGTCTCTCTCCCCCCCTTCCTCTGCTCTCCTTTCTATGCCATCTCACACTGTATCTTAACTAGAAACACACAAACACGCGCACGCGGACACACTCCTCCTTTTATTCTTTGATACACACACACAGACACACAAACACACATGAAGGGCACACTCATCCCTCATACACACACACACACACACACACACACACACAGAAACCTACACGGCGCACTGTATATTTGGAGAGGTGGTGTGGGAGCAAATGAGGATGGCGGAGGTCATTTCCATATTCACTTAACAGAGTGTTGCCTCTCTCCTTTCTGCACTGAAGCGCTTTAATCAAAGCGGGCGGTGCTGCCACTGCTCCTAAATGGCCCTGGAGCGCCTTTGAAACACACTGACACCAGTGTCGCGCTGAAAAGGACATGCTTTTTATCCCCTTAAATGGCTTGTAAAAGGGCCCCATTGACTGCACAAGCAGCCGACACCGCCATGCCTCCTCGCTTTGGGCTCTATTGTACTAGCAAGTGAATGTGTCAACGATACTCGCCGAACACAGGCGGCCTGTTCTACAATATCCTGTGTTTTTTTCAATAGCCTTGGAGCGTCGGGGCACGGCAAATATTTATATTGACATCCGTGAGCTGGTCTTTCATGCCGGTCGGGGCGAAAAAATGAGCCGGCTTTAATGTGGAGCAGCAGATATTAAAAAAAAAAAAGGAGAAGGGAGAAATCTTATTATAGTGATGTGAAATTCAAGGCCGTCACTTTCACACTTTTCTTCGGAGAGCGGATACACCGATGTTGACACA
Organism: Centroberyx gerrardi; assembly: GCF_048128805.1. Classification (NCBI taxonomy): domain Eukaryota; kingdom Metazoa; phylum Chordata; class Actinopteri; order Beryciformes; family Berycidae; genus Centroberyx; species Centroberyx gerrardi. The sequence continues at coordinate 6,362,040 of NC_135999.1, read as the reverse complement.
AACAGACTGTAACGGCACACACACACACACACACACTCGAACTGAAATACACAGACATGCACACACACAAACTCAATCAGACACTAATACTAACATGCACACACTCACACATACACACTCGACCCCCTCTACACACACATCCTATAAGCAGTACAGTATGAAGGCTGTCATCCATCAAGAGGTATTGCCTGTCCTTGTTAGAAAGTCCTAATCCACTTGTTTCTGCAGTCTATTCTCCTGGTAGTAGCCCTGCACTACCACTCTAATGGGCCCAGAGAGCTCACTTGTGCACGCGCACGCACACACACACACACACACACACACACACACACACACACACACACACACGCGCGCACACACACACACACACACACAGTATGGAGGGAAAATCCCAACATCCCTCCTTCCCTCTCAGCACTCCAAGACCATTAGGGGAAGGGGGAGAGAGAGAGAGAGAGAGAGAGAGAGAGAGAGGGAGAGAGAGAGAGAGAGTGCAGAGAGTGCATGTGTAGGCCTATGTATGTGAAAAGCCCCAGCAGTCCAGCTGTCTTCTTCCAAAGTATAGAGACAGATATATTGTACATACTGGATATCTCCATTGTAATGTTGCAATTCTATATATTCTATATTTAAATACACATTCACTGCCCGTCAAAAGTTTGGAGACACCTAGCTTTTGCTTAATAAATAAACAAGTTTTCTTTGGTTTGCAATAACTTAACCCCATTAAAGACTAACTAGGTTTAGTTTGAGAAAAAAAATCATACATGCAAATATTTTTGATGATAACACTAAAACAATTAAACTACACATTCATCAAAAAACCCTCCTTAGCAGCTGTAACTGCTGCACACGCTTCCTTCATGTGAACAGTCAGTTTTTCCAGGCGTTCCTCAGAGACGCTCTGCCTCTGCAGGACGTCCCAGAGGCAAAACCTTCTCTTCACACCAAAGAGACACTTTGATGAACATGAAGCTGAGTGTTGAATAAATATATCCAAAGTATTACATAGCTATTTTATGTTAACAAAAGCATTGTATGCATTTTTTCCCTTACCTCCCCCTTGAAAAGTAACAGAGAAAATCAAATAGTACTTTGAAAATTTAGAAAAGGCAAGGTGTCCCCAAACTTTTGACAGGCAGTGTATATAGTCGATACACTGTTGTGCTGTCACTGTCTTTCTCATTCTCCTTCACTAACAAGTGATGCTACATATAAGTAGGTACTATAGATACTATAGTTTATACTATAAGATACTAAAGATATAAGATACTATATATACCACACTAGTATATAGTATCATATACGTATATATATATATATATACATCTTATAAGACATTGTGACACTAATAAGAATTCCACAGCTTATTATACATGATGCCTTATATACAAAATAAATACCGTGGTTCCAGATACATTCCTCATTAACTTGGTTATAACAGATTCATAATGCATTATAGAGTATGATGGGCATTTTCTGATTAAACTGTGATGTAATTAAAATATGATGCATGTATAAGGACTTACAATGTCAACAACAATAGCCTATATAGATACTGTATATAGTATATATAGTATATAGTATAGTATAGTATCTCCTCTCACTGAGGGAGAAGGAGAAAGACACTTGAAGGCCTGACAGAACAATGTATCGACTATTTGGTTTACTCCTGTGCTGCGCTGAGAGACTCCTCAACGCCAGATTAAGTGCTGCTGTCTCTTCAGAAGATGTGGTGGGTGTGTGTGTGTGCGAGTGTGTGTGCGTGTGTGTGTGAGTGTGTTTATACATATACATATGAGAGGGCATGCACAATGGCTCCATTATCACTTTGTTATGCTTTATACTTCTGTGCGAGGATATGTGTGCGTATCCGTGTGTGTCCGTACATTTGTGAGTGTGTGTGTGTGTGTGTGTGTAATTGAGCCAGTGTAAGCGCGGCCCTATCAGTTCTCTCTCTCTCTCTCTGTAGTCTCTCAATTAGGCGGAGAGTGGGCCCGTGGGGAGCCATTGTTTGAGCAGCAGTGGAAGACAAACAAGACTGCCACCGCACACAGGAGCTCCCTGGGCAACACTTGAGACTGCTGCAGTCATTCACTCACTGGCTTCTGTACACACACACACACACACACACACGCACGCACACACACACATACAGCCCCACATGCTCTAAAATGTGCATATACAGGCACAAATACACACTCAAACATTCGCATTAGCACATAAACAGACACACATATGTTGGCACTCATGGCCAAAACATGATGCATGGGGAAAAAAAACACACACACACACACACACACACACACACATGCACACATGCACTATTCACACACACACAAAACATGAACCTGAATTTAAACATGTCTGCACAGAAACAGACATCCACACACACACACACACACACACACACACATACACAAACATACACAGAGGATTATAGCAGCGTTGCTCTCCATGGTAAATGGACCAAAACCACAGATCCGGGGGGAAAAAACGAGGGCACACATGTTTATACACAAATTACACCCTGTGGGATAACTTAGCCCCGTTTCTACACCGAAAGGCCACACAGTGTTAGATGATAATGTGCCAACGGATATTCCCTCATGCCACCTTTACTCACGCCTCGGTAACAGCGGCTTCGGCGGGACAAGCGACCCGAAAAAGACCAAAGGGGTTCCATCTACAAATATGGGAGAGCTACGGCCCGAGATGTTTATTTTGTTGCTCTCCATCTGTCTCCGTTTCTCCCTCATCCCCTTCAATCCCTTGATCTCCGCTTTTTTCTCTCTCCTGAGAGAGAAATAGTAGGATTCTCAAGTCATAAAAGTTTTATAGAAGCCATAAAGGCCAAGCGCGCGCCGTTGTCCCCTTCTGAACTCTCACTCCCGGTTCTTTTTATCCCTCTGAGAGGAGAGACGTTCCAGCCAGGTAAAGAGCTTCTCTGGAAGTAATCTAATAGCCGCGGACCCTCTCTCTCTCTCTTCCCACCCTTCAGGTTCCTTGTTTCGCTTTCCTTCAGTTTCTTTCTTTCCGTTTTGTTTTTTTTTAGCAGCACCGTCATTTCTTCCAAGGCCGGCTCTCGAGTTTGCGATGCACTCGGTGCTGCCTCTGCCTGCCAAGTGTGTATTCAGCGGCCTGAAAGCGCTCTTTCACGCTCGCTAATGACAGCGGCGCTAAGGAGAAGAGAGCTCATTGGGAAATAAAAAAAAGAAAAGAAAACGCAATATCCCATTCAGCCTCGAGTCATAGCTGGCCGTCTTGCGGAATGGAAGGGCTCGCAGACTCAATTTAAAGTACAGGTATTATTTCATATTACACGCTGAAGTGCGGGGATGTAGTGTGAGACGCGGGCCTTTTGGTGTCATATTAAAGCACAGGTATATTTACTGCTATGCACTGGAATATAAGGATATACTGTACGGGTTCTATTGTGGGTATCTCTATCTGTCTGCTTTTCACAAAATAAGGAAAATGAATTCCACGTACAACATGGGCTGGCAAATGGGAGATGACAGTTATTCAGCTGCATGGGGCGGCAGCCGGCTCTTTCTCCCCCCCCCCCCCCCCAACCTATGCGGCAAGCTGTAAAATAGCAAGCGAGCGAACAACAAGAGAAATAAATGACTTTCTGGACAAAGGCAGCAGCAAAGCAGAAAGCATTTCTCCTGAGGCTAAGAGGGGGAGCGGGAGGGAGCAAGAGAGAGATGGAGAGACGGAGGAGGAGAGGGGAGGGAGGGGATACATCACCTTGTGCAGCGCTCCATATCATTTGCATGGTTTATACTCTCCAAGGCCCCCACCATGCAAATGACTCATAAAGTAGAAATAGAGAGACTTTGGAGCGGGTGTCAGGAGTGAATTTATATATGATTGCCAGGCGGGCCCGGTGTCCTAAATCATTTTCAATTAGATGACACTTTCAATATCGAGCCGCTGATTTAGAGATATTAAAACTTCTTCTCCCTTATCCTCCGCAGAGTTGAAAGCAAGCAAGCTTATCCGCCACTGCACCCCCCGCCCCCCCCCCCCCCCCCCTCCTTCCTCTTCTTCTTTTCATCCCCGTTTTTCTCATCTTCCTCTTCTTAAAGGTATACGTCAAAGAGATCTGTTACCGGCTCTTCGAGGGAAAGAGGGGGCCCCCTTTTGCATATAAGATGCGGTCTGATTTGCAATTCATTTTAAATTTACCATGTCATTGACTGGCTGGGCATGCGCCGCATTGAAACAAATAGGAAAATGTGGCCGTTTGTGAACAATTGACTTCTTTTAGAGAATGGAAGGGGGGGTGACATCCAGGTTTTACTCTATCATGTAGGCACATATAAAGCTTTTTGGGGGGGGGATTTGCAATGGCATTATAATGATTTGCCTCTGCATATTAACAGGTAAAGAATTAGTACTATATTTAGGGGAAGAACTGCCTCTGACGTGCCATGCAACCGACGTGTTTCTTCTAAAAGTTTCGATTCTTCGCCCTCACAAGCGGCTCTAATGCGCTCTCTCTTTGCTCCCGCATCATCAAGAGCGGCATCGATCCTGAATCCCTTTAAATAGTCCCTGCCTCATTCACATTCCACTCATGCGCCCCTCTCGACCTTTCTCCAGGCTATCAGGCATTCATTGTGCCGCACTTAACAACTCTCCCTGCATCTCCCCGCACTACATTGAGAACCTCGGTCTGAGAGGCACCTACAGTATATTTTTACCAAGAGCAATCGACGCGATCCCGCTCCGTCCAGCCCTTTCTCCCGGGCAATAAACCCGACTGAGGTTGACGGAGTGCGGCCCGTATCGAAAGCTTCAGCCGCGCCGAGCTCCGCCCCCATCGCCATCATCACCTTATCTCAGCAGTCAAGCCCCCCCCCCCCAAACACTGTGGGACTCCTGCCTGCACTCAGCCAGCCCCCTCAGCCCATTTTCAGGCAATAAAGTCGATATCTTAATGGACATGCACTAAGAGAATGTCCCATAGTAATGCAATCAAATGGCATCTCCGCCCCTCATCTTTATAGTGAAGCTCTCGCATTTTGCCTAACTTATCACCCCCCCATTCTCCTCCCTCCCACGCACACACACGCACACACACACACACACACCACTTCCACCACCATCACCCTTTGCAAAGCAATAAAACCACGACTTAGATGGACATCTCCCATTTCTACACCTCTCAACATGCTGCCCCCCTCCTCCTCTTCATCTTCCTCCTCTCATCCCACTCCCCCCCCCATCTCTGCCTCCCACTTCCTCTATCTGGGTCTCTCCCTCTCTCTCTCTCTCTCTTCCTCCCTCCTTCCTCCTATCGGTTGTACCCCACCTCCTCCATCTCTCGCTCCATCCTATCACCCTCCCCTCCTCCTCCTCCTCCTCCTCCCCACCGCCGCTCTCCCAGCCCGCGATTGTGTGTGGGGCAGGTCCCGCTGACAGGCCTGGGCAGGGCCGATAACGCCGGGAGCTGAACAATGGGGGGAATATTGTAAAGCCTAATGGAAAGGAGCTGGAGGTGGAGGGGATCAGGGACATAAATCAGCGCGCCTGGCACTGATGGGGCTTTTCAACAGCAATAAGAGAGGCAATACCTCTCCGAGCGGCGCGGCGCGAGGATAGGAGAGGGGACCTACATACTCCTCCCCTTGTCTCCGAATGAGGAAAAACACACATGAAATGACCCTGACACATAGACACACTCCGACACATCGCACACACACACATTTCCATGCATACAAACACTCAAAAATACCCTTTCACGCATATACAAACATATATGCATGGACATAGCATGGATGCTTGCACGTACAAATTCGCTCACGTACGCACACACACACACACACACACACACAATCTGAAAGCACTTTCTCAAGGGCTATGTTAAGCAGGCACCGTGTCAATCTGGGTGGGGATGGATGGGGAGGGGGGGGGGGGGGAGGGGGGGTGCTATAAGCCATTGAGAGTGATAAGCGGTGGGGATGGATGAGTCACATTTTACCTTTATGGTGTTCTGCTATTCACTGTGTAAAGATAATGGACGGACCCACTTAGTAATCAGAGGTAGAATTAAAGAGCTGCTCTCATCTCCATTCTGACTCACTACAAAGCCTTTTCTTATTTCATCGCTTTCTTTCTTTTTTCGCCTTCCATCATTTCTAATTATCGGGAAATAAATGAGTCGCTCCTGCGTCTGGGAAAGGTGCTGTGTGTGCTGTTTTTTGTCCATCCAAAATGTGACCAAGGGCGTCTTATGTGGAAGAACTATTTTTATAAGGGAAGAGAGGCCTAGTGGGTCAAACTCGTGTTCATATCTGGTGTACTACAAAATTAATGACATTACTGGATGGTTGTTTACTTACATCCAAGTAAACCTGTCAATTGTAGTTGTTGCAACATTTGACCAACATACAGTACTTTCCATGTTGAAGTGCAAATGCCTTCACCTACAATATATTGTTTGGATCCAGTTTTAAGCTTCCAAGTCTCAGCATTGTTCATTTCAAAATTACAAAGCCATAGGAGTGATGTGAGTGCAATTCATGACAGGGAAGAAATGATTGACGTTTTTAGCAGGAGGTGATTTATGTATTCAGTCAATATTCACAGTATGATTGAATGCAAGCAAAGCTCATGTACAACATAATTAAATTATTATCATTATCAGAGTAAAGGCAGTAATTACTGTATATAATTGTGTGTGTGTGTGTGTGTGTGTGTGTGCGTGTGTGTGTGTGTGTGTGTGTGTGTGTAGGTAGGTGTGTGTGTGTGTGTGTGTGTGTTACATAATGGCATAGAAAACATTGTATAAAGTTTGTAATGGGTTTAAAGAAGACAGGTAGTTTCCTAACATGTTCATCAGCTAAAGTGTTTCTTACTAACTTAAACTCACAACTTTCCTAAATATGTGCAAAGAGAGAGTTTATTTCATTTTTTTTTTTTTTCTCAATTAAAATTGTATTCAACCAGGCAGGTCAACACATTTCTGACAACAAAAAAAACGAAATATCTTTTCAGGGGAACAAGAACTAAACTAAACTAAACTAAAATAAAATAAAGTAAATTAAATAAAATAAAATATTAGGGGGCATATAACAGGGTATTGTAGAGTTCAGTACACATAAAAGTCACATGAATGTATTATTATGAGGTCACAGTAGCATTGCTTTGGAATTGATCGGTGACATTCCAACTGCACAGCAGGTGAATGTGTCACTTCTCTCATGAACTTGCGGTGAACAGCTTTGTTTTTACAACGGTTCCTGATTTCCTGAGACACTGAACAACTGAGACCACTGAGACCACTGAGTCCACCTGAGACCACTGAGTCCACTGAGTCCACTGAGACCACTGAGACCACTGAGTCCACTGAGTCCACTGAGATCACTGAGACCACTGAGTCCACAGAGACCACTGAGACCACTGAGACCATGGCATCTCAACAACTTTTCACTGCCCTCAACTCAACTGACTCCAGTCCAGATGAAGACTCTGGCTACGACTCTGAAGAGGACGATTCGGATCAAATGGTCCGAGCGCTTCCGACCAACGACACTGAAGCCAGACCGCAGTTGCTGGAGCCTCTGAGCGACCCGGTTGCTGACCCTGCTCCTGTCCCAACTCAGACCGTCAGGACTGACAGCACCAGCTCACCCCAGACCTGCAGTCTGTCGCTGCTAGTCGAGAGCGTTTCCGGCTCACCCCAGACCTGCAGTCTGTTTCTGCTAGTCGAGAGCGTTTCCGGCTCACCCCAGACCTGTAGTCTGTTTCTGCCAGTCCACAGCGTTTCCGGCTCACCCCAGACCTGCAGTCTGTTTCTGCCATTCCAGAGCGTTTCCGGCTCACCCCAGACCTGCAGTCTGTTTCTGCCAGTCCACAGCGTTTCCGGCTCACCCCAGACCTGCAGTCTGTTTCTGCCAGTCCACAGCGTTTCCGGCTCACCCCAGACCTGCAGTCTGTTTCTGCCAGTCCAGAGCGTTTCCAGCTCACCCCAGACCTGCAGTCTGTTTCTGCCAGTCCACAGCGTTTCCGGCTCCTCCCAGACCTGTAGTCTGTTTCTGCCAGTCCACAGCGTTTCCAGCTCCTCCCAGACCTGCAGTCTGTTTCTGCCAGTCCAGAGCGTTTCCGGCTCCTCCCAGACCTGCACTCTGTTTCTGCCAGTCCAGAGCGTTTCCGGCTCCTCCCAGACCTGCAGTCTGTTTCTGCCAGTCCAGAATGTTTCCTCTGACTGTCCGATCACCAACAGCAGCCAGCTGGGACTGAGCGGTCCTGCTGACCCAGGCTCCTGGACTGAAGTCTTTGGCTCCTACCAGAACTCCAGCTGCTTCCTCCCTTTCAACCCTGGCCATGGCAGCAACAGTGGGGCTTTTCTCCATGATGTGGAGGACATGGAGGTGGACTACAACCTGGATAGCTCCATGGCCAGCAGCTGGCCCACAGCCAACTACCACCAAGCCACTGACGATGATGCTGTTGAGGAGATGGACTGGCAGCCGTCCTGCCGCTCCAACATGTCAGCTCCTGCCTTCATACCGGCTGCTTTGATTGAGGACGATCTCTCGGCTTGCTTTGCCGACCTCAGCCTCACGTCTGGACCTCAGTCCCTCTGTAACTCTGGCCTGAACACACAGACCACCTCCAACAAGAGAACCATGGAGACCATGAAGTGTGAGGGAGACATTATTCCCCCCAGAAAGAGAGCGAGAGCAGATCCATCTGCTGAACCTCTAGCCAATCAACACACAGCTGGAGGATGAACTTTTTTCACTTTTTTCAAACTTTTACTACAAATATTCATCGTTTTACTGTTGTTTGATTGTTTGTTGTTACATAAATATACAAAAACAACAAACTTAACTTGTGCACAGTATTTATTTTATTCAAATTAGATGAAAGAGAAGTGTGAGTTTGATAATGAAAATATAAATGTATGTGATACTGTTTTCTTATGAACTGGAATTACATCTAAAGTGGCCAGACATGAGAACAATCTCTGTTGAATTGATATAATGGTTATTTTTAACTCATATTCATGGTGGGTAAAAGCTTGCAGTGAGCACTATCTGGTTAAAGACTGTATATCAACACGTGTATAATGATATGTATACTATCATGACAAGAGCAGGCAACTTGTCATGGGTGACCAGCTTGTAATATTACCTAGTCTATTACCTGTAGGCTAGTTGCCAATGATTATAGCAAAATCCTAGATTGTGCCCCCTGTTGTGATCCAGTTTCCAAAAACTGCTCCAGTGCTGTGAAGCAGATTTCTATGTCTGGACATTGGACAACCAGGTTTTTGATGACATTTGGTTCTCTAAAGAAGAATGGATTGGAAGATGAATATTATCATTAAAGGCCATTACAAGCTATTGATTACAAAAACGTTCCTTTAAACCTCCCATAGCTGAACTGATCATTGAGGTTATGGCAATATTTTGACATGTAAAATATTTGATAAACCTGATCATTGTACTAAAGCACTTGTAATGTTCTTAGTGGCCATCTGAACCCTAACCCCAAGTACATTCAGTCCAAAAGATGTTTTGAAGTTGACTTGTAATGATCTTTTAATGCTTTATTTAGTAATACACATCCAGCTAAAGCAATATGCGTGAATACATGAAATACAGAATAAGCCTTGGACCATTGTGGCTCATCCTATCAAAACAAAGATTTTTTTTCTTTTATCTGGTATTAAATGTATGGCATTGATAGTTAAAAAAACGGAATGAATGAATTCAATTAAGATATTTTTTCCTGCCCTTGTGTTACTTTCTCTGTGTATTAAAAAACATTTAAATATGAAACGTCTCAACATAAAACAATTGACAGCAAAGGGACATAACTTTATCCAGACAGAAACTCGACCTACTCCTTGGTGGACCTTGGTGACGTTCTCTGTCACCTGGACATCTTGCCATTCATTTATCAACAAACTGGAGCCCAGGTTTCAGCACTTAAATGGGGCCATAAGTAACATTTTTAATGTCCCATAGCATGAAATGATCGTAATAAATCTGTGGGGATTGATAGGGATGTTGATCAATACCAGTCACTCAACGATTGGCCAGGTGATGAGATTTCTTGCTTTCAAAACTCAGCTTCAGACTCTGTTTTGGAACAAAAACTATGGGGTGCTATTTAGTTCATACTACTTAACCACCACTAAACCAACAGATATTCACACACACACACACACACACACACACACACACTCACACACACACATGCACACACACACACACACACACACACACACAGACAAACACACAATGAATCGCAATAATAAGTAGACTCCTAATTAGCAGATATGTCATGTTGCTTTGGGGCTTGAAGGCCTCAGTCAGCTGAGGTAACACACACACACACACACACACACACACACACACCTCTGATCTGACAATGTAAAATAAGTGTCTTGGGCCATCTTTAAACTCTCATCACTGTAATTGGCTACATTGTAATTTCCTAACAATGACAGCAGCTGCCCAGTCTGCAACCTAGTCTACAGCAGTCAGTTTTGTTTAAGGAGAGAGAGACACACACACAGAGAGGGAGAGAGAGAGAGAGAGAGAGAGAGAGAGAGAGAGAGTGATTAGCCATCCTTCACAGGTCTTAAATCTCCATTAATCATTGCCCCTCCATTCACATCCCTGACTCTGACACAGATAAGAGCCCCGTGGAAAAGAGGAGCCGGGAAGGAGAGAAAGAGGGAGAAAAAAAGAGCAAAGGAAAAGACGGAGATCACAGACTTGTTAAAAATAATAAGCTGCTACAGAGCCACGTGGAGAGGCCCTGGCGAGATGGGAATTGCTGATTAAATTAAAGGCTCGTTAATCAGCCCTTGACCATGACTCCCCCATTTCTCTTGTTCAGCTCGCACCGCTGACTCCCCCCCCCCCCTCCCCCCTTGCTCAGGAAGGGATCTCCCGCTGAAGGGTCAGGGTTAAGAGTCAGCAGGGGAAGAGGGAGGGATGAAAGGGGAAAAGACCTGGCAACCCGCTCCCATGATTAGCCTGGAAAAATAGCAATCTGGCCTCCCACCTCCATGACCGCCCCCTGGTGAAAGTGAGTACAGCCGGGGCTGCCAGATTGGCATCTCCGACCGTCCACTACCTCACACCTCTCCCTCTCTCTCTCTCGCTCTCTCTCTCTCTCTCTCTCTCTCTCTCTCCCTCTCACACCAACTCGAGCTCAGTTGGCGGACTGCGAAATTTCGGCTGCGATTTGGCGGCGGAGTTGGCAGCGGCGGTGGTAATCTGTTTGGCTGACTTTGGAGGAGAGGAGCGGCGTGGAAGAGGGATGGCTGTAGGCATGAGTAGGCAACGCTCTGATGATGAAGTGGTTTTTGAGAGCCGAGCGCCTGTTTCATAATGGCGGTGATTATGCTGAGGTCATTAGAACCTACGCGTTACATCACGGCTGCCAGCAAAGGGAATCCCCCTGGTTGCCTTAATGGAGAAAAATGTATTTTCCCCTCATTACAAAATCAATCAATTAGCCAGTCAGTTAATCAATCAATCAGTCAATCCATCAATGGGTCTACGAAAATGATCCCTGCCTGAATATAGAACATGCATTATGGATGTTGAATCTCCTCTGATGCACTTAGTGGCAAAAAAACATTATGTCCTCATTATAACTCAATCAATTAGTCAGTTAGACAATCAATCAATGAGCCAGTCCATCAGTCAGTGTTTGGGTGTTTTTTTGCTATGAAATGCATCCCGTGCTCACAGTAAATGACATCTGACATCATCACTGATTTCCCTCCTGAACCCATGTGTTTTCCATATAAAGAGCTTATCTTGATGTTTCTACTGTTTCCATCATAGAAGTCCAACTTTTTCATGCTTGCTGACACTGACGCACTGTTGCCACCCATTCATAGGAACTGCTTGGAAAACTCCAATGCACCAGCTTTCACTGAAAAATAGAAACCTCCCATGCCCCTTCCATTATTGTCATGCGGATGTGGGGGGAAAGAAGGGTCGCGCCATCCCCAAAACACTACCCCATACTCTCCGCTCCTCGCCCTGTGAGGTCCCCCTTAGGATCACCAAATAAATTGAACAGGAGTCCTTGACATATCTGACAGCATCCTCTCTCCCCCCCCCGCCATCCCTCGCCCCCTTCATCTGCCACAGGGGCGGGGGGGGGGGGGGGGGGGGAGTAATAGGATCCCTGGGCTATCTGACCCCCACATATCAAAAAGGGCCCCGGCAACACAAAGCGCGGAGGGAGCGTCCACTTAAAAAGGGAAAATGGAATGGAGGTGGAGGAATAGAATAGGAAGGAGGAAGAGAGAGAGAGTAGAGGGAGGGAGAGAGAAAAGCAGAGGAGGATGAGGAGGAGAGTATAGAAAGAAAAAAAAAAAACAAGCGCCCAGCCATGTGTGAAAGACATAATTGAAAATGTCAAAAGATGTAAGGAATGACAGCAATGAACTGGCTGAGCGCGGCAGTGCAGTCTGTCAGTGAGCTACTGCCGCTTCCCCGAATGGATTCTCTCCCTCTTTCTTTCTCTCTCTCATACATACATTTTCTCTCCCTGGCACACACACACACACACACACATAAGCACACACTTCAGCAATTTAAGATATCCTCCTTTACTCATTTGATTCCATCCATCTGCTCTTTGTCTTCGTGCGCCTTAACCTCTTTCTATAGCGGGTTTTCTAGCGGGGGCTTATGGCTGTGCAGCACGCTCATGTGTTACACATACTAATATGCGGATGTGCGAGTGTGCGCATATATAGATGGATTTGAAAGGGAAATGTGATGCCAGATCAGCACTTGAACCCGATGTCAGCTTTATCATTTACCCCCACTTCTTCCCTTTATTCTCTCCTTCTTCGCTGCCCTTCTCCTCCCCGTCTTCTCTTTCATCTCGGCAGATGAAGACGTGATTCTTGGCCCCACAATGTGCATAGACGATGAGGTGAACGCATGACTTGTAATTCGGTAAGTCTGCCCCGCCGTCGGATATGTTAAATCTTTTGATGGTGCAGTGCGCGGGCCTTTACAGGTTTTAGATGTACAGCTTACTGAGAAAAGCCCCGTGAGTATAGATTTGTCTAGGCGTTCAGAGACAAAAGCATCATCACACAGAAAAATGAAAGACTTAGATGCACGTAAGCAAAAGCATTCGTCATCCCTGACATACGCGATGTATTGTGTCATCTTAGAAATATTTCATGAGCAAGAGCTGAGGAGAGGATAGTGAGTCATGACTACAATGTCTTTGTACTGACATAGAGAAGCAAATATAGTGATCAGAGCAATATGCCAAGGAAAACTGGATGTGGATATCAGATATATGAGAGATAAACAAAGGAAACTGTTGCTGAACAGAAAATACATTTATTACCATATTGATCTATCTCCATCTCCATACTATCTCCATACGTGAAACGTGAATGTGGTGGTAATGAATTTACAGCATGGAAGCAAGCGTGTGGATTCCAGTTTTGGGTGGTGGACTTTTCATTTAATTTAACTGAGTAAAATGAATGACAGAGTTAAATAGGTTACGTATGTAACAATGGTCCTAGGAATACCTGGAAGTCCATCCATACAGGTTTCATTTCGGATATTAATCCTCTGTATAGGGGGAAATTGACACTAAATTTACATCTACAAAGCATTTAGAAATATTGAAACAAGGAACTATAAGGGGATTGACATTGCCTCAGCAGACGGCGCTCCAGCTTGAGGAATGTCAGAAGTGTGGACATCTGAGGGGGAATATCTTATTATGGCGCTATTCCCAAGTGTCTCATATCAAGTCATCAAGTTCAAATCAATTCCAGAATTATCAGCGTTAATTCCCATTAAAAATCGCCGCTGATTCCCAGTGTTTTTACTCACAGAAAACATGAATGGGCTAATCTTCCTGGGAAGAAAAAAATGTTTTCACAGCGTCATTAATTAAGGGAGAAAGAGGGGGCTGTATGGGCGTATGGAGATGTGAGGATGTAATTTGCATAGCTTGATGACACGGGTGGAAATCATTGTGATACATATAGGCTTTCTGCGCACTCATGAATATTCATCTGTTCGATACACCACCAACACGGCACATCAAAAATAGATGTGCAGGCCTGGAAATGATCTTATCAGAAAATCCATGGGCGACATACAGCATGCAGCAGCACTTTCCGCCATGGAAAATCCGCTCAGTGAATTTGAGTTCATCGGGTTCAGAGCCTCGGTGTAAGCCGGTTTACAAAGCCATTTGATAGCACGGCTCAACAAAAATGTCATATAACTCCTGTGTGAGAGATAGGGGGACCCCCGACTGTAAAGACATGAGGGAAACCCTGCAAGAGTTATTGCAGAACAACATAACTCTCCTGCACAGTATCAGAAGGCAAACACCAGCGTGGCTCTGAGACAGTAGCACACTATATCCTGCAGCAGTGTGGGGTACGAACAAGGCAGCACATCCTTGAACACTAATAGGTGTTTCTCTTTGTTGCCTGTGGGTATCGGTGCTACTTAAACCGTAATGCTGTCCTCCCAATAGAGAGGGAATAAGAAGGAGAAAGGGAGGGAGGGAAGGAGGGGATACAGAGGCAAAAACGGCTGCGGGGTCCTGGGAGTTTATTTAAGACTCAAATTAAACATCCAGAGCAAAGGCGGCAACCGAAATTAAACCCTTAATGACAAATTATTAGCCCATATTAGGAAGCCTCCAAATAAACAGGGAGTGGGTGGATAGGGAGAGCGTATGCATGCGTGTGTGTGTGTGTGTGTGTGTAAGTGGGGATGGAAGTGGAGAGGAGAGATGTGGTCTAATCAGCGATTGCTTATATCCCTGCCGTCCGCCTGAAGTGAGCAGAATATTTAGTAGTGATAGATTTTCAAAGTGATCAGACATGCGCCTCCTGTGTGGTGCTCAGGAAATACAGAATAGACTGCAATACTTCCTGGAATACTGAAAAAGAGTGAAATGGAGCGGTCATTACCTCTCAACAGGTGTGTGTATATACAGTAAACGTACTGCCCAGCGTTGTGTGTGTGCGTACGTCTGCGCGTGCACATATTTGCGTCTATATGTCTATGCACATATCTGCTTGGGAGTGCAGTTGTGTGTAGTTCCGCATCTGCATCCAAACAACCGGCGTGTCGTGTGCCTCGGCACACACGACGCAGCGGGAAATGAGCTGGCCAGCCGGCGAGAGAAGAGTGCCGACACAGCAAACAATGCTGCGACCGGGGACAGCCGGTAATGGGATAAGTGGCGGGTTGCAAATGTGTCAACTGGAGTGTGAACGCCATGTTAGGTATGCAAATGAGGAGGAGACGCC
Organism: Centroberyx gerrardi; assembly: GCF_048128805.1. Taxonomy (NCBI): domain Eukaryota; kingdom Metazoa; phylum Chordata; class Actinopteri; order Beryciformes; family Berycidae; genus Centroberyx; species Centroberyx gerrardi. The sequence goes on along the minus strand of NC_135999.1, from coordinate 6,346,733 downwards.
ATTGGCTCGGCGCGCATGGCCCATCTATTCCGCAGCAGCCCGCCGCTGCGATACGGGACTTGTCGGCGATGGCCTGTGGTTGTTTTAGCAGCCCATACTATAAATTGTAGTTTATGGGTTATTGATCCCAACCTTGGGAAATTAATTCGGTATATCTCTTGAGTAAGCTGAGCGAGAGCGTAGATGCAGCCAGCATAGCGGTTCTACGTTTTGCATGCATGATGCACTGTTGCTCCAATCCGACGAGAAAGAGTCCTGCAACATTAAAGTCCCCATGGAATGAACTCTTTAATGGTGACCTCATGCTGCACCAGCAGGCGCAAATACAAATTCCAACCAATAAAACCATCACAGATTTTTTAACAGTCCCACCCCTGCCGTCAAATAAAACTGCCTTTCTCTCCCTGACTGATATTCAATTGGTTTAGATTTTTGAATGATCCCTCACTGCGTTATGTCCCGCCCCAACATCCTGTTTCAATAGGAAATACGTCCAATCAAGGAAGTAAAGATGCCATTTCACGGGGTCTTTAATGCAGGTTAGATGCAAGATGAGATGCTACAATGGAGCCAACTGTGCAAAATCATGCTGCACTGTCCCAACTATCAGCAGCAGGAATAGTGACCACACTACAAGCAACCTGAACAGCTCACCACCCACACTCAGTTCACTTCTATTACATCTGGGCACCATACAAGTGATAAGTAGGAGGATTTTGATAACATTGCCCATCATAGGCTGAGAACGCGTTAACTTTACAACTGTACATTATGTCCCGCCTATCAGTTCAATGCCGTTGGCACTGCAGCTAGCAAACACGGTCAGCAGATTTGGGCTAACAGACAGAAGTACGACAATGAGCTTGGTAGCGGTAAGATGCTTGAGGGAAACACATTTCCAATTATAACGAAAAATCGAAAGAAAATGATGAGGAAGTTATTTTCCTGTGAATCTAGCTGACTGTCTCTCTCTCTTGAGCCGCTATTCAGCTTCTGGCAGGTGAGACAGACTTAGTCCTGGCCCGGACTGGGAAAGTATTAGCCGCAGCCTCGTGGCCCGGAACTGGCCCGGCGCAGCCAAGCGCAGCAGAGTTCAGCTCAGGCAACCTTGGCGCGGTTTCGGCACGTTAACGTGATCGAAACGCCAGCGGCCCCGAATGACGGTGTTTGTTGTTGCTGTGCGGAGCCATGCTCCTGGCTGGCATCGCAGAACAGATTAGTCAGTCGTTGGGCCAATTTCAGCACACGCACACGCACACGCACACACACACACACACACACACACACACCCTCCACTCCACCACCACCGCTCCCCCCTCCTCTTCTCGCGGCCCTTATTTGTCTTTTTGATTCGGCGCCCTTACAGCCACGGAGTTTGTTTTCCCCCCTTTGTACATAAACAAATGAGATAGGCCGGTCGCGGCGTTTGGTGGCGGGGAGGGGGGGGTTAGAATTTATGGCGATGGACTGCGAAAGGGGAGAAACAAAAGGAAAAAAACAGAAAAGTTAAAATGAGCCGCGGCGCTGCCCTAATGAAATGGCAGCGTGCCTCGAGCTCCTTTGAAGAAAAGTCAGGAGCCCTTAAGGTTCAGAGAGGCGAAAAAACCTGATTTCTGTTCCCTCCGCCGCATTTTTCTTTGTCCTTCCAGCCCTCCCTCCTCCACCCTCTCCTCCTCTGCCTCCCCTCCCTCCTTCCCCCCCGTTTTCTAATTTTCCTGAGGACGGAGGTGCCTGCCTGGCTGGCACATGACATTGATTTCCATCAGCGCTTGGAAATAACCTCGGAGCCGTTGCCAGGGCAACCCGCGTTTACCTTTTTGCGTTTTTGCATATTGCAGCCGAGAGGTTTTTTTTTTTGTTTTTTTTTCCTTCTCTTTCCTTTCCATCGGCGTCGGCTGGTCGGCCGCGGCTCACGGAGCGGCGGATGACAAATGCTCTCAGGTGGAGCGGCGATGGAAGGGGATGGAGGGGAGGAGGAGGAGGAGGAGGAGGAGGAGGAGGGATGGAGGAGGGTGATGGAAGAGGAGGAGAGAGGAGCGGCTGGGTGGCGGGTGAGGTGGGGGAGGTGGTGGTGGGGGGGCACGCACAGAGAGATGGATGGCTGTGCCAGGCAGGAGCAGGGCCGTGGAAACTCTGGCACATAGAGCGTGTGTGTGTGTGTGTGTGTGTGTGTGTGTGTGTGTGTGTTGTGGGGGAGGGTTATTGATGTCTCCCCATCGGGGGCCCGGGAGGGGGGGGGGCAAGAGGGGGGGAACAATAAAACACCAGTGCACTGACACCGATGGACTCCTGCCTCCTAATTAACTATATAAGGACAGGCCATGAGATTGAGAGAGAGAGAGAGGGAGAGAGAGAGAGAGAGAGAGAGAGAGAGAGAGGGAGAGAGAGAGAGAGAGAGAGAGAGAGAGACTAAACTGAATTACACTTAGTGGGTCACAGGGTTAGTGACGAGATTACCCAGGACAGCGCAAGATGCTTCCCTCTTTTCAGATGGGAGACTCTGACATGCGCTGTCATCCATACACATACCTGTCTGTGCTACAACCAGGCCACCGCCGCCGCTGCCACTCACCATGTAACTCTGCGAGGGACATCGAGTCCCTTCACCGGGGCCTAGCCTGCTGTGGCAGTGACAATATATGTGTATGTGTGTGTGTGTGTGTGTGTGTGGGTGTCATGTCTGGCCTTGCCTCGGTCATTTACACTCCGGCGGTGCAGGGGAGGGAGGCATCCTTGTCATTGTGTGGGTCTCTGCAAAAAATTTGTATGTGCACAGGAGCGTGGGGCGTGTGAACGGACGAGTGGGGGGCGGCTATCGAACCGCCGGAGTGTGTCATGAGAGAGAGAGAGAGAGAGAGAGAGAGAGAGAGAGAGAGAGCCACAGAGCCAACCTATACCTCCAACATTCCCTCACCAACATTTGCCTCGTGACTTCTCTTCCCCTTCCCTTGTATCAACACCCCAGTCAAAGTGCAGCCAGGGAGAAAATTAATTTCTTATTACCTGATTATATTATTAGGTTTCGCTTGGAGTGTCAGTTAAATATTCCACATCAGCGTTTCATCGGACGGGGGTATATAGCATGGTATAGAGGAGTGCATTGTAAAGCCAGTAAGGGCTATATGGGGTTGGGTAGGGCAGACCGGGAGTGTGAGCCTGAATTGGGGGCTGTAATCGCCCGAGACGTGCCTTCCCATCCCAAGGAATAAAGACTGGCGCTGGCAATATGCTGGCAGAAAGCAATTTGCTCGAGTGCTATTCCCTCTCCAACATCGACCAGACACACACACACACACACAGGCACTTGCATGCACGCACACACACACACATACACGGCAAAGCGAGGCGATGCCCGGCCATTCGTTTCACAATGGGTTCAGGAGTTACGCTTGAGTAAAGCAGTCACCGACATACACATACACATTCTCTCTCTCTCTCTCTCTCTCTCTCTCTCTCTCACGCACACACACACACACATACACACAAACAAGCTGGGTTTTTTCGAATAAGCTCAAGCTGACTGCATTCATCCAGCCAGCCCTCAGGTTTGCCTTTCATTCCCCCTCTGCTCCAACACACAGAGGATTTAAGACGTGACCGATGCCTGAGCAGACCCGGGCCAAAACCGCCTCTCCACACCCCGCAAACACACCAGCTGATAGTGGAATTTAGAGGCCATCAGATGAAGAAAATGAAAAATGCTATTTGGAGCACTGCTGGGGCAGCCAAGGATATATACATGATAAGAAGAAAAAAAACCAGATAGACATTCCAGGTGTAAATCAATCTCACGTTATATATATCCCTGGCTCAAAATGTCCTGATAAGTCTTGGAGGGGGTACGGTAAACAAAATTGATCATTACCAAATTCATGAGGTCCAGAAATCCGAACTTGGCGTCTCTTTCCTCCTGGAGGGCAATGTTATTATATTTTTTTTTCCTTCCCTCCCGGCAACAAATCTACGCACTGAGTGGCTAAGACTCGAGAAAAGGGCAAATTTGCATACCTTCCATAAGGAAGAAAATCTGATCATATAAATGTAAATAAGGTGAGCTTAACTTATATTTTCCTTGAAAAAACAGTGAATTGATAACAAGAGTGAGAAGCGGGCGGCGGAGGAGAGGTGGATGGAGTGGAGAGGGCTCCGAGGGGCTCATGGATCAGTATATGCATTAATGTCAGGGACTCGCAGGGTGAAATTAGCTTCTGCCCATGCCGGCACATGGCAGAAATGATATTGCTCTACACAAACAGCAGGAGGCAGTGCCGCAGCACTGGCAGCACTGATGCACACACATGCTTCTTTTGCACACTTGTACCTACCTACCTTCAAACTTATCACAATAGATTTTACAATTCTTCAAAAACACAAGCACACTTTCCATTGTATGCCAAGATGAGGACTTTCTTTATATATAGGAGTGAATGGGCTTTGTCCTTGATGAGTTCAATGTGAGCATTTGACTGCTTTAGTTTAGTTAATGCATTCGGCTGCCGGGCACACAGACTTCCAGACTGGATGTAATTGTGGTGGAGAAAAGTTCATGGCTGAGAAGATACAAGACAAGCATTCTATTAGCCCACTCCGGGGCACGCTGCTCCACCTACAGAGAAAATGAAAGGACAATCTCTCTGGCTGTACGCGCACTGCGGGCTCAAATCAGATTATTTTTCTCACCTATGGTGACACGGAATCGGATCTTTTCATTTTCTGTCTAAACAAGCGTCGAATCTGATTTTTTTCCTTGTTTTGACAGGGAAAAGATCAGATCCACGCCACGTACGCTAAGTGAAATCGAAATAAATAATAAAAAAAAACAAAAAACAATCAGATTTGAGGCTGCAGTTTAATCCTTCCCCAGAGCAGTACAGCCTACCGAGGAACAAAATGTGATTCACATTATCATGACCTCGAAGGAGGTTTCATCACAGTGTGACTGTGAGGATGCCAACTGGGTCAATGGTGCATGAAACTGCCTCCTTTTATTGGCATGGCATTCAATCAGTTCCTCTTGGGTATATGTCCTTGGCTTTGCAGTGGGGGCCACCCATTACAGCCCGTCTTGCACCTGCCCACATCTTACTACCCAATCCCTCTAAACGCACCCTCGCCCCCGCCCTCTTCCCCTCCGTCTCTGCATAAAATACAATCAGCCCTGTCTAGATAGGCAGAACCTCTCGCTCTCTTCCTCTATTGTTTCTGATTGATTATGCAGAGCTGCCATCCCTCCGCTCTCCCATCCCTCCCCCCTCCCCGCGAATTCCATCGGAGTTGGCCGGATGCCAACTGATCCACCCCCACCCTTTCTCGCCCAGCCCCCTGACCTCCTAGTGAGCCCACCCACCTATACATCACCCTCACCCCTCACCCTGATGTAGGGTGCCTGCCACCATTCCGCCAGTCCTGGGGGATAGGGGAAAGGGGGGCACAAGGTGGGGAAGAAAACAACCTCTCGCCATACCCAAACGCCTGTAGGAAAACAACACAGATTCAAGTCTACATTGGTATTGTTGACTGTAGACTGAAAAGAGGGGACGCATCTAGCCATAATCAAGAAGGGAAAGCACTTATTTCTCTCAGGAGTTGAAAATGAAACCACTGATGTTTTCTAACTCTCACCTGGCTCATCATCAACATGGGATACGTACTTAGTTCCCAACAACAGCCTTTCTTCCCAAGAATAATGACCAAATGAGAAAGCATTTCTCATTTTCTGGCTCAGCAACGATGGCTGCTGTTTTGTCTCAGTAGCCTGTCACTAGTGGGCAGAAATACAACTGCCTTGGCATGCCACAGCACCTTCAAGGCTGACGGGTGTCTATATTTCATTCTCAATTGCTCCTGTTATCATGCTATGCACATTCACTTGTGCTGTGCATCAGTGTGAGCCTTAACCGATGTGCCAGTCAGTCAGCCCCATTAAACCCCAAAGCAGTCCCTGGGCAGCCCTTTTGTCTTCGCTATTTGTTCCCCTCAGCAGCACTAAACAGCAGCTCCCACAACATTCACTCTAGCTAAACAACCTTCGCCTCCCCGGAGAGGCATGCCTCTTCCTCCTTCTCTGCCACCTCCACTGGTGACTTTAATCAAATATGCAGCTGTCTTTTAATCAAAACAAGGCCAATTTGCATACGGACAGGGAGGGCGGTGGCCCCTCCTCCCCCCCCCAACCCGACCGCGCAGGAGCTGGCTGCGATCCAGGGAGACGAGCGCCCTGATGTGGGAACGGCAGGAAGGAGGTGGGTACAGGAGGCGGAGGAGGAGGAGGAGCGGGAGATGTGGGAGGTGTGGAGGGGGGCAAGGGGAGGGGATGGAGGAGTGGGAGGGGCGGGAACATGGCTGGAAACAAGCAAAATCCAAATTAAGCAAACGAACAGATGGATGTGGCACATTAACATACATCAACAACAAACAGGGACGCCATGCTTCGTGTCCGGGAGAGTGAGTTGGCAGGGCTCAAGGGTAAACCAGGCAGAGGATTAGAGAATACTGGTGGTGTGTGTGTGTGTGTGTGTGCGCTTGTGGGTGTGGTGGTGATTTTAAAGGTGCTGATTAGTCCACAATGAACAGGATGGCACAAGATACAAAACATCCCCAGCATGCACAGTTTTAATAAATGCGGAGCCATTAACAAACGACAATTAATTACCAACAAATTACCTTGCGTCGATTATTTTGGCGGCGCTCTGCGGCGGTGCAGGGGGTGTGTGAGGCGGGCACGGGGTAGCGATCTTTTGTTTTGGGCTGTTTTCGCGGACGAGGATCGAGGAATGGGCAGAATGAACAGAGTTCTCTCCCGTACTGTGTGTGTGTGTGTGTGTGTGTGTGTGTGTGTGTGTCTAGGTAGCTCTGGAAGAGACTGACTGAAGATGTGTGTGTTTGAGACTGAGAGGACGCTAGGCAGCTAGCCGCTGGTGCCACACCAGCATAGACAGGTGTTGGCTTGCCAGTGTGGCAGACTGGCTGGCTGGCTGGCTGGCTGGCTGGCTGGCTGGCTGGCTGGCTGGCTGGCTGGCTGGCTGGCCTGGTGGCTCATTGGCTGACTAGCCGGAGCAACTCTGCCTGGTAACGACGCAGCCAGTACAGAGAACACGCAGAGCTGTGTTTTTTCAACACTGTCGGCTTCTTTTTCTTCTCTCCCTTCCCTTTCTTAAAATCCGAATCCAATCTTTCCTTCTGCAGTTCGGTGTGAATTTATGTAGACTGTGAGGGTGCTGTAACATGTTTTTTGACCCGATGAATACCCGTCCACAATTGAGACGCATTACATTAAAATGGTGGAAACGGCATAATGGTGTGCTGGCTTTATTCCTTCATCACTGTGACGCGAATCACCGTTTCCATGCCAATAGACCCTGGCAATGCGCCAAAGTGGAGCAATATGGCGGTGGGTGAAGTGCAGTGATGGATTATGCGGTTCAGTCGAGACACATACCTGCTGTTAGATTTGGCATGAATTTCTACATTTGTAAAGCAATACTGTGGTGAAGAGGTGAGCCCGCCCTTCCCTATTTGGTTTTCAGTCAGTACAGAGGCACAGTTCAGCCATTTTCAATTTTGAAAGTCCATTAAAAGAACTACAAGCCCTGCGAATTATTATCAAGTTCTAGTGAAAGAAATCACACACACACACACACACACACACCTGCCTTGCCAATCCTCGGCAGGCCCACCATCACTGTCAATCCAGCCGACACATCATCAACAAGCCCCCGTCAGCCCAGCCAGCCACCTGCAGACAGACCGCTCACCATCCGAGAGAAACTGATGCAACACCGTTCACCGTTCTGTCAAATGTGATGTCTCGTCAGATCTGCCTTGCTCGAGTTGACTGAGCTTAAAAACACTAGGCAGTCAGTCATTAATGCAGACCACCCGGTGTTTCACAGTGTGGCATTGCATGTGGGCTCCTCCCCAGAGCGGAGCACCGGTTGTCAGCAGGAGCAAACTGTAGCACAACACATGGGGCAGCACCTAACTCTGGAGAATACTGCAGAACATGGGTAAAGGGTCCCAGGAGCGCAATGACTACTACATGGTGAATGGAAATTGTACTGCAACTCTGTTTCTGAACCGCTGAGTCGGCCGCTTCAAGCCAAGAGGTTCAGCCATCCGTTTAGCCTCTGGTTGCTGTTAGACTTTGGTTTCTGAACTGCTGAGTGGGCTGTTTCAAGCCGGCAGGGTCAACCATCCCTTTGGTTGACCCTATGGTTTTGGGTACAATTTGGTTTCATTCATTCATTCATTCATTCATTCATTCATTCATTCAGCCTACTAGGGACAGGGTAGTGAAGATCAGTATAGCACTATTGAGCCTTCTGGAGGTGTTGTGGCCCTAATTCAACAAAACGTCTGTGATGGAAGGTGCCCACTTGATAACCCATATCACATACCCAGTGCTCTTTCCTCGAACATCCAAGCTGTGTTTCTACATAGGAGCTCTCCAAAATAACAAATGGGATAGTAACACCAGATCCTGTGTAATGGTATATGCCTGGCTGCTAGTTTGCAGCTATTAGTTTTCAGGCCGGGCTGAATGGGGTTTAATAGAGATGGTCTCGATTTGGTCAGTCAATTAGCCCCGTTGGGCAAGAGCCGGACGTCCTCAGGTCTCGTCTTTCATGGAGGACAATTAAGTTATCTGAGCTGTATTCGGCAGAGTCACTGACTAACAGTAAGAGGTACGACGCCGTATTAGGGCCATTGTAGGTGATTGTGTTTTTTTACTGCAGCCGGGGAGAGTGGGTTAATATAGTTGAATATAGGTTAATATAGACTTTAATCTCAGAAATTCTGAGTTTTTTCTCAGAAAATCACCTACAATGGCCCTAATAAGCTGTAGTATAAGAGCAGAGATAAGCTCATGGTTTGCTGTCATTGTGCATTAGAGCATTTTTGAGTACTGTCCCCACAAGCCCTATGCTCAACAGGGACGCCTCTCATAATAAATACTGGTCTGAGCTTTGTGGGAGACAACAAGGGAATCTTAAGTTGTACACAGTGGAATGAAATCACCCCCTTTTGTCACAGTAAGAAAAACAATAGTGAAGAAACAATCTTGGATGCTGAACCAGTGAAACAAATAAATAAAATTAGACTCAATTTTAGCTGTTAAATGTATCACACGTACAAGGAAGGTCCCAAGGGCTTCATGGTCAACAGTCGGCAGGAATCATACTTTGATTTTCTGTCTGTGCCTGTGGAGAACAAAATGGCAATCTGGGCTATATTTGGTGGTGGACGCGGACAAAGGGCAAGTGCTGTGCCACCGGCTGAGCCATTAGGGCATTTTAAGAGTAATTTTCTGTGACTGACTGCAGACATTTTCTGTATTATTGTGTGAAAATCACTATCCTGGCAACAGCCTCCGCACTAAATCAGTGATCGGAACCGCCTTCGGAATGACTTTTAATTTGTCATGTGCAGTACATCACATTAACGGGGAATTTGTTCATGCACGTTCTGGACAATAACAGAGATGGCATGTATAATGCACGACATAAATTGGATAGACAAGACATCATATAGAAACAGATAGTTGACAGGTACTGGACCACAATATTGATTTTAGGGGGGGGAAATGCATAGAACCAAGATGTTTGATCTGTTGTATCTGTCCACCCCTCTGCTCATCAGTCTGACAAGTGGATAAGAGTCTGAACTGTGTGGTGGAGACTATCGCAAACTAAAGCTATTCCTCAAGCCTCTCACTCTCTCTCTCTCTCTCTGCCTGAAAAGTTCCACTGAACAGCAAATTGATTTAATTGCGCAGAGAAACAAAAGAGGTACTTGGGCAAATAAAAGGCGAGGGGAGTTGAAGTGGAGGGGGTTGTGGGGAGCTGACTGTTAAGATCTGGATCTGTGCTAGCCCCCCTCTCTCCCTCTCTCTCTTTGGAATTGAGCCGTAGCACGCCGGAAAGAGTGACAGAACAAGTTGCTCTTTACCCGCTGGAAACCAAAAAAAATGTAGCCAGAAGACAGCATATGTGTGTGTGTGTGTGTACGAGAGAGAGAGAGAGAGAGAGAGATGAAGAGCTCAAGGTGGCGCAGCAGAAAGGTGAGAAAGTGACGGACGCCATTTTGAGCGCTATAACCCCACCGCCTCGCCATTTTGCAAGACAAGGGGCATGAAAAGATCCTGACCCGGTTCCACACACAAACAATTTGAAACAAAGGTATTTGCATTGAGACACAATGAAGTTCGCTCAGCGCAACTCCCAGAAGGCTCAAGCTAATTGGCACGCATTGAGTGCTGAAAGTTTCAAAGACAGATTATACAAAAGGTCCATATATAAGTAGGTTCACTGCACACTACTGTAGACTAATGGAGGGACACACGTCTTTCAAGCGCAATTTGGCAACTATTTGAGATCTGGCAGAGTCTGTGGTAGTCCTGGGTAGTCCATAGTAGTCGCGCTGTATAGTCGCGGCTATGATCATTGTGTGTGGGAGTGAAAGAGGCAAATCTCTCTCCTATGATCTCAGTCGGCAGCGTCACGATTAAATCAAACATGTTTGATTTAAAAAAGAAATGTGAATTGTTCCAAGCCGTATGGGCTCTATGTTTGTTTTGGTATCAAAATATCGCAGGAAAATACATTCTCACGAGTGCAGGTGTACCACGAAAAATCACATTCTCGCGAGACAACTGTGCCTGCTTTAGCATCCGGTTTAGCTCTGTTTGTGCTGGAAGAACAGCACCCGCTTCCTGTTTTGTGCCGTAAAGCAATCCAGCAGATTTCCCTCCAAAACCGACCCAGCGTCATACAATGTAAAATGCAGTCTAGAGGCCGGTAGAGACTGCTTGTTTGTTTACAGTAATTATACCAAGGTCTCAAAATGAATGTGGTAATGATTTATTGAGGTTAAAATGCTACACATTGCACCATTAAATCTAGAATTTACTGTGCTATTAAAGCTGCAATAAGTGATTTTTCTGACCACTAGAGGGCGACAGAAGTGTTATTTGTAAATAACACATAGCAAAGCCACGGCACTACAGACTACGAAGGACAAATGGAAGGATGGATGCTAATAGCTAAGCTAAACGTATCTGTGGAGAAGTGTCGCCGGTTATCGGTCTCGCTTTGCCAGAACCTTCTCCCGCTGAAGGTTATGTGTCCCACAATGACAAGAGAAGAGGTAGGTAGCAAGTTTACTAGATAAAGTTTCCTTGCTCACTTCATCGATTCCGCCATTATGAGAATTTTTTTCAGGGATGGGAGGGGGAGAGGAAGGAGTCAAGCTAGTTTTAAAAAAATGAAAAGCTACTGAATGTAGTGGGAGGAGCTTCGTTCTGGAGCGGAATTTGACAACAAGCTTTAGAAAAGAGGTGAAAACAGCAACACAGCTGCTGCTGTGTGGATATTGGTTTATATCATTATGTCTCAATGAAATCTCCACATAGCACACATTAGTTTCAGGATTGGTTATAAGGTCTGATAGCACTTATAGCAGGTTTAAATGAATTACTCCATTCGGTGAGTAAGTTATGGAATGAGACTGAACTATATGTACCAGTGAGGAAGCATTCATAAAGTCAGTGTAGCTGCATTGTCAAACGGTCTAGTGCTTGTCCTAGTTAGTGGAGCCTGCACTCTTGTAGCAGTGTCACAGTTGTCATTATCGCTCACCTTCACGCTTCAGGTTGGCTGTCTGTCTGCCTGGCAAACTGTTAGATAGAGGTGTCAAAGTTAGGCCAGCATCCAATAGATAGTGAGTTTCAAAACTTACATTGGCTCTCACCTACACATTTGTCAGTGTCCCCATGCTGTGTCTCCCTACAGCACAAAGGGGTTTCAAACCAAGGGATCCAGCCGAGGAGATGGCAGGAAAAGGCGCAGCAGGAGCTACAAAGTGTGAAAGGGTGACAATGACCTTAGACAAACAACACTGTCAACACATTATAATCAGCGGGGTACTTGAGAAGGAGTGTGACAGGAGGTGAGAATGAGAAGCCCTATTAAACCAGTGTTGTGCGAGCACAGTGTGAAGCTACTGCGAAGCTGCAAGCTCACACTTCCTGTCTGGTTGCTTTTGTATTGTGAGTTTGGTACACTGTGTGTTTTGGTCCAAATGAATCCTGTACATCATGCTATTATGAACTGAGTTACAATAATTGCTCAAGAAAAATCAGTTTATCTTGGCTATGTCCGCTAATCATGAATATTCAAATCTATGCATGTCATTCACACAGTAGGCCAGTCTTGCACTATATAAATAATGTTTTTGATCTATCAATAAATTAATCAATAGTTAATTAATAACTGAACTAGTCTATGATAATTAGAGTGGCACACTACAGGCCTCTTGTATACTATTGTTTATTTATACAATGTTTGTTAACCCTTTAACTTGATATCACTCCACCAAGTTTACACTTATTTGTTCACTCTGTTCCAAGCAAGCAAGGATATTTATTGCTTAGCAACAGGGAACACATTTTTTGTTGGCGGGTGGACAAATTTAAATTCAATTAAATTAAAACCAAATTGGTATTTATGTTTAATGATTGATACTATATTGTAAGAATTTTTAAATGTTTTATATCAGCTGTAACATAGTCGAGGTTGTGCTACGACTGCAGCACCCTGCTGCCAGTAACCACCATGTAGCCTACTCTAGCACTCCCTAGCATGTTTTTGCTTAAGTATAAAACAGATACGGTAGTTGGAGTCCTCAGGTCTGATTGAGTCACATTCAAAGCCTAATGTGCTAACTGAAAATCAGAACTCATACAGCTACTTGCGTGTCGCTTAGCAGCCACGTTGTTTAGCTACTGTTCAAGAAGTATATTTAGCTGTTCAGAAATCACTGTAAAGCAGTGTGTCTCGTGGCTTACTGCTAAACTGAAGGGATGATACCTCAGTAAACATTCAAGGCTTCTAAACCTGCGCCATGTGATTGAATGTTGACACTGCTGTGGATTTGACAATGTGAGACGTTCTCTAATCAGCTGAACCTTGAGCATCATCTGCACTGTGAGAAAAAGCTCTGCTAATTAGCTGCTCCATGTAGTTTCTAGCTAACAAAAAGCACTTTCTTTACATTTTGGCAATCAAGACAAGGAACTGTAAACAATAAAAATATCAATCTTTATTTCTTAGAGATAGCATATCAAAGATAAAACCTTATTCTATAATACCATAACAAATTACACAAGAACTATACAACAGTAAACAAAGTGTAATCCCAATAACTTTCTTTAGGTAGCCTAAGAGATCACAATAGTCCTCTTAGGTTTTTGAATTTATTATCTTTTAAAACCCCTTTTTTTTGTGTGTGTATGTATGGAATGGATTTTTTTTGTTGAGATTGAATGCAACACAATGTATGCTCTTGACTATTTCTTGGTTGTTAGGAACTTATGATGAGAATGACATACGTTTGCTACACCTAGATGTAGCATCTACAAAACCTCCCTTGAGATTGCGTAGTATAAAGTCTGCACATTTTTTTTGTTATAAAAATGTACTGATATTTTCTGATGCTGTTGAAATATGGTGGAATCTTTTAATTTTATGGGTGGTATTGAAGGTTTTTTGGCACAAATACCTCCACTCAATTGTAATATGGTCAAACTTCCTCCTTTAATAAAATAATGCTATAGGATTCAGTATAAATGTCTACGGTCAGTTCATTATCTAGTGGATGGACCAATCACATTGTACTTATTATATCATGTACAGGTATAGGCTACTTCTGCACTTCACTAGGAGGAAAAGTCCTTTGGTGCCATTTACAGTGCAGCCGAGCCAACAGATACACCATAATGCAGGAAAAATACACCGTCTAAAACTAACAGGTCATCACTGTTCAAGACCTGCAACAACCTCTGAGAGCCAACAGCTGGAATATCATCACTGGAGTGGAATGAAAGCGATTACACTAAAAGTACACATAAATACCTATTCATAAATCAGTTCTATATATGTGCTTCTCTTTAGAACAAAAACTGGACATTTATTTGGTTTACAGTCAGAAAAAATGGACAGAACGGCTGAATGTGACACATTCCTCCACAACCCCCATCATATACAATAATATTAGAACATTAACAACAACAATAGCAATAAAAATACAATAGTAAATGAGCCATGTAAAATGCACGGTATGACTGTATTACACAACATATTGGCATTATATAGAAAGAGAGACAGGGTGGTTTGGCAAAAAAAAAGGGTCTTTAAAAACAACGTAACACAATGGAAAAATGACAAGAGGGTTTTGTTTTTTTTTCCAAAAGCTGCTCCACACTGCAGTTGCTTTTTTTTTTGTTACGCAGTGCAGATGTGTCGATAATATCTTCTCTTCCTCCATAATACTATAAACCTAGTCTAGATATCCTCACCTGACCCTAGTATCTACACGTTACTATACACCACAACACAAAGTGGAGCAGGCCAATCGCACTGAAACAGCTATTCCTAGTTTACAGCTAATCTAATATCGTCTGATATGCTGTTCTTCATTTTGGACCATGCTGCTTTGTATCCGCATCTGACTGGACCGGACCCATATGGTTAAACCTCTTGTCAACCAAGGCTGTCCTGTTTACATTTGCTGTACACAACTAGCATGGCTTCTTGTTCTTAAAGCACAACTCCAGCCATTTTCGACATCGACCCTATTCTCCCATGTTTTTCCATCATACCAATTGATTCCGATCAAAATCAATTTCTTCACTATAGAGCTACTTACATCTTGCTTGCCTGTGTGTGTGTGTGTCTCTCCAATACAGTCCTATAGGGTCAATGGACACTCCAAAAATCAACCCTAAAAGCACCCAGAGCATGTCTTTTTCAACATATTGACACTCACTAAGTAATGAGACATGTATTACATTTTCAATTTATCCATGACCCGACAACTTTCACTGCTTATTTTGCATTACTTTACACAGCGGTGCATGTAGACAGGCAGACACAGCCGGCCGGCAAAGAGTGAACAAGGAAATGCTAAAGCAATGGCTAAGGTAGCATCAAAACTGCACGAGAAAGGCATAACTTTAGATCATTTTCGTTTGCATCTTACATACAGGTCTCACTACAAAGAGAGTAATCAGTATGTACCGACATGCTTTGGGTGCTGTTGGGTTGATGTCTGGAGTGTCCATTGGTCCAATAGGAATGTATTGGACAACCGCACACACAGGCAAGCAAGCAAGTAGCTCTATAGTGACACAACTGATGAGATTTTGATCAGAACCGATCAGCATTATGGAAAAAGATGGGAAAATAAGATCCAGATCAAAAATGTCTGGAGCATAACCTCTGATCTCAATGCTCTGACCTGTAACTTTCCTGGTAAATGAAAAGCTGTGGTTTAGGCAGGTGGTTTTTGCAAAGATGATGAACTCAAAACGGGCCTCACAGTGTGACTGTCTGTTTGTATGCGTCTGCGTGCATGTGGGCTTGTTCATGTAGACGGAATAGACGTGTGTGTGTGTGTGTGTGTCTAAGTTTCGTGTCTGGCTGTGTCCTGATATCTCTACATCTCGTGGGACAGGGCTTCGTGCTGAGCGGCCACCCCGTTGGCCTGCACGCCGCCGGGCTGGCCGTTGGGCTGACCGTTGGCCTTGGGCTGAACGGCAGGGTGGGCGGAGGGAGCGTGAGGGTCGGGGTCGGCATTGGACTCATTTAACCGGCGGACGCGGTACATCTCGTAGTGGATGCTGCCGGTGATATCCTTGATGTTCTGCATGTGTGTCCTGATGGGAAAGAGCATAATATTACAGGATTGCAAGTCTTAAAGGCCTATAGCTTTACTGCAAATGCCTGGAAGTGAAATGATTGCGGTTGTATTACTCAAAATGGGCGGGCATGGATTAATCATCCTGGGCTAACAGCAAATTTAAACTTTAATTGGGAAACATTCGTAGCGATTCTGCTTTTAGCACCGTCTAGGGAAGCGCTCAACCCAGCTAAAAGCATTTCATTTGTATTGATTTCAATGGAGAGTTTTAGCTTCATGGGTCTCAGTGCCTTTTCAGATTTGTTTTAACACCTCCGCACAAAAAAAAAAGTGAGTGATTTGCAGTCTAGCTCAAGGCTCAGTCCTTTCAGGCGCTATAATACAAGCTAATAGGCCTACATATCATTTAATCATCTCTGAGCCATTAGCACCTCTAAGCTGTACAGTGTGAAGGCAGCTTACCTAATGAGGAGGTCTCGCAGGTAGGCAAACTCACAGTGTGCAATGTTCTCAACTGCAGAGAGAGAGAGAGAGAGAGAGAGAGAGAGAGAGAGAGAGAGGAACCTTTAATAACATGACATTACATTACAAAGAGAGGCTCAGCAAAACCAATTCTGACACAGTACAATTGCTATGTAGCAGCCATGCAGAAATATTACTTAAGAACGCAGAGGGAAAGATCCAACACATGAAACATTTTGAGGCAATGGAGCCACAATTTACACACTATTTAAAATAGGAATTTCTCTTTACTTCAAATATTAGTATTGTACAGTTTACATCACATTCTACCCTCTTGAAGGTAACAGATCCCTAAAAACCTCTCTTGTTCTCCCATAGCACACCACAAGATGGCAGCGTTGCACGCGAGTCAACTGAAGGGCGTCCTCTAACATCCTCTAACATGACATCTGCAGCAATTTTCTTAAGCCAAGATAACACGCTCCTCCACTTCCAAGTAATTGAATACATCTCCACTCCCCACTACACTGGAGAACTTTAAGTGAGACGTTTTAACAAACTCCCTGTGACAAGCCGCCGGGGCCTCCAGTGGGGCCAACACGTGTTTGAATTATAGATTATGTCAAGTCCACAAATGAAAAAAAAGGGGGCTGCTATTTATGTAAAGCTTTGAAATCCAGGGGCAGGAAATTAAATTCCTTTTGAGCGTTGGGGAGAGGAGGAGAGCGGGATAACCGCTGGGTCTGCGAGTGTTGATTAGTGGTGGAGAGGAGGGAACGCAATCCCGACTTGTAAAGGAGAGCCACGCCGGTATCTCGCCTCTCCACTCATGGGGAAACACGGAGAGGTCCTCTTATATATACACACATTTAAATGCATGCCTTCACGGTATAATGTGCACCTCTTAGACCTGTGTATATTCGTTTCCTCGCCCCCTGAAACTAAACTGCTCCTCTTCCACTTGTAATATACGGAGATCTGGCTTCTGACCTCGTCCGCGGCCTAATTTATGGAGCCGGTGCCGACGAGTCCGGCGGCTTCCTCTCTCCTCCTTTTCCTCGTTCCCTCTCTCCCACCGCCTGGCCCGACTAGAATGGAGCCATTGTTCTGTCGGCCGGAGAAGACGGCGTTTCTCACACACGCACAGTCTCGTTTTCTTTACCTCTCTCACCCTTTTTTGTCCCGTAGAGCCGATTTCAACGTGTTTGCTGAGAGAGAGAATTAGCTACCTCACAGACTCTTCACCTGAGACTAAAAGCGGTCATGAGATAATTTCAGAGGGAAATGAAACGAAAATGAAGAAAATATATAAATAACCGCAAGTTGTGAGGTAAACCTCATACCTCCAAAATGTCAACTTTTCAGGAACTAAGAACAACAGCCTTGTTTTCGCTCATGCATTTCTGAGGTTTATCTAATGGCTTTTAGATGGCTTTCATAAAGTTTCATAAGCCCAAGGGTCATAGTTTATTCTCAACTCATGGGGAACATGTAATCCTTCAGCTGCAGCTAAATCCTAACAATCTCCAAAATTGGAGTTACAAGGTTTTCACATGACAACAGCAAAAATATTTCTAACCTCCAAATATATTTGTCATCTGTATAATCTTTGCAATAAATAATGTTTTTGCTTGTGAATTTGTGCATGCTTGTCAACACTGGGGGCTTAGCATGCAACCAGGCGTCCATTTGTTTTGAAGGGTTGCAAGCCAAAGAGAATTGAGTGTGAGAAATTCAGCCTTCTCCAGCTGGAAGAACAATGTGTTTGAAGGCCAGTATTCCTTACAGTGATTCATAACCACAGTGATTTACACATGAGACAGACAAGAAGCTTTCTACTCTGCAGACTCTGAAGTATTAGTCATTAAATGAGTTATTGAAATGATTTATAATTTATTTAATAATGCGCTTTATAATACAGAGGATGAACCAGTGTTCAATAAGGACCGACGAGGTGAAGGTGTGCCAAGTGCACCCTGGGAAGGAGCCAGTCCTCCAGACACTGTGACATTCCTCTGTCCAGACCTCCTCCAGCTCTCCGTTTGTCCTTCCAATCATTCCCTCACTCCCTCTCCAGACAGACGTCCTCACTCTCTCTCTCTCTCTCACACACACACACACACACACACAAATCCTTGGGTGAGGTGAGGACGCTCACCTGCTATGAACCTCCTTGGCAATGTGAGTGCTCAGTACAGTACAACGAACGTAAACACTATGAAAGTTACTGTGTGTGTGTGCATGTGTGTGTGTGTGTGAGAGCATGTTCCTGCCCATTATCCCCATGGACACAGACTGGCTTGTAAATCTCCTCCTCCTGCCTCCTAAATCTCTCTAGTTACAGACAAAGAGAGACACCATCATGGCAAACACACGCCTGCTATAGTGGAACGACACACACACTTCAATCAGCTGGCTGGATTTCAACATATGCTGGCAGCGCTAGCTACATGTGAACATGTTTGATGTGTGTAAAGTATATATACTGCCTGGTGACCCGCTTTCCATTGTGTATTTGGCAGGAAAAGTGACCAGCTGTGCCTCTGTGTGTGTGTTTGCATGTGTGTGTGTGTGTGTGTGTGTGTGTGTGTGTGTGTGCTAGGACGTATTTGTGTATTACCCTCTATGGTGCCCCACTTTGTTTTCCTGCCCAGAATCCTCTTCCCGTTGACCTGGTACTCCTGGTCACTCCCCACCACAGCAAAAGGGATCATCTCCTGTTGAGTGCACGCACACACACACACACACACACACACACACACACACACAAACACATGCAAAAATGCACACAGTCATTGGAGAGCTAGTAATAGTTTTTCAGGCCATGTTTTGGTTGTTTACCTTTGGATGGAACATGATAAGATATTCCAAAGAGATGGAAAGAAACAACGGGAGACAGAGAGATGACATGCGACAAAGCTGCATAAATGCCTCATGCTGTAGCTTTAAATTTAAATATATACTGACATACTGACTACATGACACTGGAAACTTACCCTGATTTTGTCATTGATCATCCTGTCCTCGGCGTCCTCGTCAAACTCCTTCTGAGGATACACATCGATCCCATTGCCTCGCAGCTCTTCCCTAATCTGCACAAAGACAGACACAGCGGCACACGGAAACATTCAATCAAATGGACTCAAACTGACACAGTTACAGTGCATGAAGTCAGCTCATCTAGAATGAATTGGACAAAATATATTCCAATTCCAAAATGGACGTTTTAACAGTCGAGGCCCATGTCTGAAAAACTGCGATCATTCCCTCTTCCACAGCCGAAGCGGTCTTTAAAGTCTTGTTAATCAGAACTCACAAAGAGCGGTTTTGTACGGTTGCTGTATCATAAATCATCATTACACACAGACAAAGGTTTCCATAATCAGAGGCGAGACAGAGACGGAAGAGGGGAAGTTGGATTGGCACATGCTAACAATCAATCGGGACCGAAGCCTTTCTCCATCCATCATCTCACCATCTCAGCACTGGCCTGCAGCCAGCCACCAAGTCAATCACCATTACATACGCACACACACTTGATGCTGGGACCGAATGATGTTTACATGCATGTACTTAAGTTGGGCAGGGAGACCTTGCTATTGAATGGAAGCCGCTCTAACGCACTAAAGGACTTCTATAAACAGCCTGGTGTTGACATTAAGCGATCGCTAATCGGCTTGCCATGGAGGAGTTAACATGGAGGTTAACCGCCTTTACAAAAAAAAAAAAATGCAGCCAGACATAGTCACGGCTTATAAAGTGGCCACCCCCATTCTCTATATGTCTTTATAATGACTGAAACCCAAGCACAGACACATAGTCAGAAAAACAGACAGTTTTCTGGGAGCAATGTCCTTTAAATGAATGACTGCTCGCCTTCACAATTACTACTCTGACAATTTCCACTTGGTCCATGATCAAACGCTTCATTGTTTATCCTGGGAAACTTTCTCAGGGTTACATTATAGGACGCAAACCAAGTGAAATTCAAACAAAAAAGCCACATCAACCGTCGGTTTGGGGAACGCGAGCAGAGGCTCACAGCTGGACAGACAGAGGGCGAACCTCTAATAAAGAAAGCCCTCTGTCTTGCTCTGTTTGCATGTCAAGAAACGGCAGTGAAAAAAAAACTGTTTGGCACGAAAGGCTTTTAGGTCAATAATCTTCAGGGTCACACGGAGCGCGTGCGGCCAACCAAAACACGCCTGTTACAAGCCCCGCGGCGTCCGTTCCCTGCCAGGACCCGGTCCGCTCCCGGCTTTGTCCTTATTGGACGCCGTTACAGTCGTCGGGGGGGGGGGGGGGGGGGGCAAACGGTAGCCAAGACACCCATCGCGCTTCCTCCTCTCCAAAATGGATAAAGCTGTTACGGAAGTCCAGAACCTGGGAGGGAGAGATGGAGGGATGGATGGATGGATGGAGGAAGGCGAGTGGCTGTCTGCCCCCCCCCCCCCCCCCGTGGATGGAGCATTGTCCAACAGAAACACACGGAGGAACAGAAGAAGGGATGTAGCGAAAGCCGTTAAGGCTGGAGCCAGGTAGAGCGCATGTTGTAGCGGGGGAAAGCGACGAGGAGGAGGATGAAGCCTGAAGGGTCTCGCTGCACGTTGGGCTGCTATGAATACAACCACTGTATCACACTGAGTAAAATCAAAATACCCACTGTGGACAGAATGGCCAAGGCTGTCAACAACTCACCGGACAAGCCTGCACTTTTGTCCAATGTTTTGTCTGTATAGAAATGTGTTGAATTTGGTCGTGTACCTTTGTTTAATCCATCGCTATGGCTACAAACATCCTCCCTGCTGGCTGGGCAGCAGAGCACCTGTCAATCAAAACTGTGTGGTGGAGGACATATTGACCCAACCAGTGAGGGACACAGTAAGACCAGCAAGACGATGCTGCTTCTATAAACACTGAAATATCAACAAACACAGGGCAAATCACTTGGTGTATCGTAGAAATTGATGAATATTCATTGTTTACTAAAGTAGTACTTTCTAGCCCTTTAATTCTGGTCATGTGAGCCATGTCTTTACTGAGGAGAACCTCTCAGAACTTGGCTGACTCGTGTTTAAGTCTCTCTCTCTCTCTCTCTTTCTCTCTCTCACTCTCTCTCTGTCTCTCTCTGCTTTACCCAGTAATTCAGTCGTAATCAAGGGCTAGCCTGCTGGGTTGGCAACCGGGCAGAGATTCCCCGTTTAAAAAGGGAAAGAGAGACGAGTTGCGGAACACTGTACAGTAAATAAATACTCCAAATAAATAGTTCTCAAACGCTTCCGTCTGGACCAGGCATGACTTTGGAAGTGTTACGGTTGTGGAGACGACACGGCACTTTGCAGGATGGGTGCGATGCGGGTTTATCCAGATGGCTTTTGTTTGTGATGTCTGGCAGCTCTTCATACACTACCAACCTGTGGGTGTGTGAGCGTGCATGCTCCTTTGTGTGTGTGTGTGTGTGTGTGTGTGTGTGTGTGTGAGATCTTCCGACTATTTGACCTGCTTGATGTTATTCATCCATTTATTTTAAGCGTACTTTAAAGACCTGCTACAGGTTATTTCAGCTGGGATGGGAGTAATATGTAAGCAAATGCATGTATGAAATTAAAGTGAACTCACACGTGTACAGACACCAACACCAGCTCTCACACACACAGCATATTTACAGACACATGTAGAAGCAACTGTGCCACACACACACACACACACACTCCTCTCACCGTCTGTTTGAAGTAGTCCCTCTCCTCCAGGGTGAGTGTGTCGGCCTTGGCGATGACCGGGACGATGTTGACCACCTTACTGAGACGCCTCATGAACTCCACGTCCAGGGGCCTCAGACTGCAGAGGGACAGAGACAACACACAGAGAGCATAGGAAATAAGGTTCATTTCTCTGTTGCTGCTGTCATAGCCATGCATGGATGTCTGTAATTGTATTTGTCTGTTCTTTTGGATGCTTTCCAAATCCAGAGAGGCCTTAGAGTCACAACAGAGCCACCAGGATGACAATCTTACCCCCTCCTCTTGTTTCTGAATGACAGAAGACCGGGAGATGCTAGATAGCGGCTCTTTTTTTGTTTGTTTTTTTCACCTTTATTTATTCATTCACTGAGAGCAATGCTCTCTTTTTCAGGAACACCCTGATCACATTCACACCTGGAAGCTGACCAGTACAACCACAGTCTGATCTGCTGGCCACTGAGCAGCTCCACTAGAGCGGTTGGGGTTAAGGGCGTTGCTCAAGGGCACCTCAGTGGTGGTAATGAGGGAGGGGCAAGCGCTGCTTTTCACTTTCCCCACCCAGATTTATCCTGCCGGTCCGGGGGATTGAACCGACGACCTTCCGGTCACAAGCTCTTCTCGGATCAAAAGATTTCCTGTTTTTTTTTTTTTTTCAAAGGATCTCTCCGGAACAAAGGAAAAGTCTCCCACTACATGAGACAAACGACATGTGGGGGCAGAGGACTCTGCATCACATCCAGTCTGCATTCCTCAGACATGAGCATCATGAAACAGAGGAACCACTAGGGGGCAATCATGGTCTATTGCGTTACATTGCATTCAACCTAATGTCTGATGATGACATGCATACTGCACTTTAAATAAATACTGCTGGGGGTTTTTCTCTACTCACTTACACCCTTTGGCCTGCTATGCTCTCGCTCTCTCTCTCTCTCTCTCTCTCTCTCTCTCTGTGTGTTACTAATAAACAGTAGAAGAGAATGGAAACTGGTAACTTAGAAGGTTAGTTCATAAACCTCTCCCACTTCCTCTTTACCTTCCTGTTTAATTTCACTCAAAACAAAATTGGCTAAACCCATATCCTCTATCTTCACCTATATCCTCTATCTTCACCTATAACAGCAGTACAATTGTTCCTGGTAAAGCAATGATCGGTGCTATTCTTGTATCTGTCCTCACTGTCCCTGCACTGCTGCCCTGCTCTGTCTCCTCCTCTCCTTTACTGCCCTCCCTGCTTCTTCTTCTTCTGTCTCAGCGGGTGCCTCCAGTTGCTCCTCCAGATAGATTCCCCACATGCGGTCTGCTCTGTCCTCCAATTAGCCCTTCGCCCATGCCAGGCCAGCCTGGTTCAAAGACCCAGGGGCAGCTGGAGGAGAGGCCCGAGCCGGCTCTCCAGAGAGACCGGCAGACGCAGCGCCGTGAATATACGGTCGATGAAACACTGAGAGAGCATGCACAGCCGGCGTGTTTTACATAGGGAAGGAGACAAGAGGAGGAGAGGGATGGAGTGGCACAGAGGTACAGGGAGATGGGTTGACACAGTGACCCATGCATACAACCAGAGATGGACAGTATTACATTTGTATGCATATTTATGTGTCATAACAGAGGAATCAGAGGGGAAGAATAGGGATGGGGGGGAAGGAAGAGATGCAACAGAGAGTAAAAGAGAGAAAGAGGAAAAAAGACCAGAGGCTGATGATCCTCAATTCTCTCTCTCTGATTTTTAATGACTTGTGTGACACACATGCATAAACATGTGAAATATGAACGTTTAGCCTATATAATTGACGAGCACATGACTACATACATACATACATACATAGATATGTATAGATGCAAGAATGTACAAATAGGCATGTGAACCATGCATCATATGCATCAGTGAGCACACATGCATAGTATGTCATGTGCACTCATGTATTCTGGCACACGAACATATGCTTTACACACAAATGATGCATATGCACGCATGCAAGCATGCACAGATGTACACTTGCATGCCTGCGTACACACATGAACTGTCTTGTTTATGAGCTTCAAAGGAAATAGCGGTCATGTATCTATGATATCTATGAATTGAGAACTACAGTATGCTCTCATCAATTCTCTGCAAGTTTCTCTGTGGTCAAATGGGAGCTACAAAGTGGCGAAAACAACCAACCACACTATACATAGCGCTTCCTTCCCTTCCTCTTTTCTCTAATAGATTAGAAACCAGCTCTCGGTTGATGAGAGGCAAAGTGCAGCCTACTTGTTCAGAGGGAGACATGTTTAATGAGGTAACAAGAAGACAGCCTAGAGGGAAATAGCGTGCCTGACTTTACCATTATTGGAAATAGCCAGTACCAAGACTGTATTCTCCTCCACTGAGCATGGTCTATCTCAAACCACAAAAACAACATAAAAAAAAGACCAAATTGCTGACATGTAAAATACATCGAAACCATGATTAATCTAAAATTGCTGTTCAGGATGCTTCAAACAAAAAGACACAAGCAGTAAAACCTGAATTCTCCGCTGATATTAGCCGACGATAGCTACCAGCATTACTGGGTACTCAATGGAGTTTAATCATCATTCCCCTGCCTGTGATTGTTTGGTCATATGGCAGAGCAGCGGAGAGCCCTCCAGAGCCATTGGCTTTGGCATTGTGTCTGTGTAATTGGTACCAGGCCCTCATTTCAAACTTCAACTGAAGTTAGTGTGAGGAATGAAAAGGGGGAAAATAAGCAGAGAGAGAATAATGGAATGAGTTTATGGTGTTGGAAGGAGTCGTTCCAGTACTTTTTCCCTCTCTCTAGAATGATCGTGAGCCAGGATCGAATCTGTGGGAAGAGCTCTGTTGGAGACCTGGACGACACCAGAACAATCATTTAAGTGCCATTTGTGTGTGTTCCTTGCAGACCATGGACTGGATATGCGTATATGCGTGTGTGTGTTTCTGCAGATCTATGAGTTTACTATGTATTCATCTTCTGTGGGTCTATTCTGGCAGGTCACACCACTAACCCAACAGCAAATTGAGTCCAGACTTGTCCTTTGTTCTCCTGCCTACAAGTCTCTAGGTGGCTGTAAGGAAGACACCACTTCCTGACCTTCCCCCTCAATACATATCTGTGTGTGTGTGTGTGTGTGTGTGTGCATCTGTGTGCGTGTATGCGTGTATGCATGCACACGTCTGTCTGTAAATGCATGCATGTATGCATGTGTATGTGTGTGTGGTGGGACCTTCCAAAATAGCCCGCTTACAGAAGGAATTTTGAGGCTATAGGGGCTAAGAGAGGGAAGGAGGGCAGATTCGGAAGGAAAGAGAGAGGAGAGAGGTTTGGATCATGTTGTGTGACAAAGGGTCTAGGCAAAGAAATGAACTGGCTGAACTGTGCAGCTGTCAGCAACACTATACACACACACACATACACCCATTAAGGGCATGCACATACCGTGCATACACAAGCGCGTGCATGCCCACATAGATCCGCAACTTCATATACGCATGTGCACACTGCTTCACATACAAAGGGGTACACACACACACACACACACACACACACACACACACACACACACGTACGTCTCTGAAGCAGCAGCTGCGGTGACATGAGGAGATGATGAGGGGGTCTGTCAAACAGCGACACACACATGTCATCCACCGCTCATCCCCCCAATGCCCCGGAGAGGAACGTTAAAGTGGACAACTGTTGAGTTACTGGTCTACAGAAATATGAACCAGTACTGATAAGTGGATGGAGCTCTCACTGAGATATGTGGTCAGATGGCTGGTGAATGCATGTGTGTGTGTGTGTGTGTGTGTGTTTACAGTTGGTGTACACATGTGTAAGCGTTTTTGTACTGTTTATGTGCACTACCGTGTGCAGATGCCTGTACAAATACTTTGTGTGTGTGTGTGTGTGTGTGTATGAGACTTGCTGCACTTCCCTATGTGTGTCCTGCTTGACCGAGGGTGCACATGAGGACACACCACTCATCACTGTTAAATCTAACAAATTACAGACTAGACTTGGAGAAAATGACCCTAATCACTGACAAAGCAGCGGGAGCAATGTGGTTTGTATTATCTAGGCATTAGGAAAGTGTGCCTGAGCAAATGTCATTAAAATTAACCAAATGGCCTCCACCTGGCTGTTTAACAGGAGACATGCACTCTGCCAAGACACTGCAGGACACCGCCGGGACATGACCATCTTTGCTCCTGCAAAATATGTCTTGAATGAAGTTATTCTAACACATCTGGTGCCAAGTTACAGTATCGTTAGTCTCTTTCGTCTGTTAGCGTCTCTTACACCGAGGGTAAACCTTTTCTTCTTGGCACCCAGGCTCATTAAAATGCGCCAGCACCCGACTCCCGCCACGTTGGACCGCGCCACAAACAGCTCTGTGATCCATTTCAAGTCTCATTCCTTTGTTTAATGACAGTAAACATGTTGCAGGCACCCCCTTGAAAGATGCATCATCCCTCCACGTTTAATCAAAATCAGACCGATAGCGTAGCAGTTATGGCCTTAAAATTTTGAAATTTTGACCTTTAATTATAGCGTCCCCGTCAAGCCAATCAGTGTTTTTAAACAGCAGAACACGGTGCCAAAATGCGTCATCCCTCCAAGTTTCGTCAAAATCGGACCAGTGATTAATGAGATATCACATTTGAGCTAAACAACGTCTTGACCTTTAATTATAGCGCCCCCATTAGACCAATCAGTGTAAGTTTTAAATGCTGGAACACAGTGCCAAGATGCAACATTGCTCCAAGTTTCATAAAAACCAGACCAGTGGTGCCTGAGATTTCACCTGAGATATCATGTTTGACAGATGGACACAACCAGATCCATAGTCCTCCCTCTGATTTCATTGAGTCTGGGACAGCTGATGTTTTATTTTGTTTTCTGGGGTTTAAGCTTTCAGCGACTTGCATACAGAAATTAAATACTCATCCATTGGACAAACTCTCAGGGATGGGGGAGGGACTCTCAGGGTACACTAGTTGAGGAGGTTGGTAGATTGACCTTCCATCCCATTCATTTCAATGGTAATTACACTGATAAACCTACTCAAAATGCTCAGGAAAAATATTATGTGTATAGCCTTGACTCCACCACTTCAATAAGACCCTCTCTTCTATATTCTCATGATAGTTTCCCTGACTATCTCTATACCTTTCTCAGACTATGGGAACTACAGAGTCAGGTTTCTCTGTGAAACCTGACTCCCAGAGTGATACCTCAGTGTCTGTGAGGACAGAATGAGTTCCACATGTGATCGCGAAAAAGATCGGAAAAAAAAAAGAGCTGGAGAAGGAAGTGGTTAAAGAGCTGCAGACAGACAATGGGTCAGGGGAGATTCCCACAAGGCCCAGTCTATCTGCAGCTGTGGCAGAAACTAAGGGATGAGGAACAAAAGTGGGGCACTAAGTCACAATGGTGTGTGTGTGTGTGTGTGTGTGTCTATCTGCCACCCTACCAGTGTCCAGTGGGAGGTATGAAGTATATGCAGCAGTGAACCCTGGAGTCTGGGATCCTCTTCTTCCTGTCGATGTTGATCTCCTCCTGCAGGTAGGCTTCATACTGGTCATTGATGAACTTCATGATTGGCTGCCAGCTGAAAGGAGGAAAGAGAGTTTAGAGATAGAGAGAAGTAGTGCAGTGGTTTTAAAATTCAGAATATGTTTTGCCCTTATTGGCCTTCAGAAACCCATATCAGTCAAACCCTAGCACACACACACATCCACACAAAGACACACGCAGCCTAATTCGAGCCTTTGCTTCCCTTTGGACATCTCCCTGGCATGCTTCTCTATGTCTGAATGAAAAAAAAAAAATAAATTAAAAAAAAATTCTGCGTTCAATTGCATTACATGGTATCGTTTAAACAAATACACACTGGTCTTTGACTTTAATAGCTAGTTTTTAAACACTATTATTAGGAGTGACCTCACTAACAGCTACCAATGCATTCAGGTTAAGTAAAATAACTACAACTCACCAGTTCTCATTGTTGATCTGATCTCCGAAGCCAGGAGTGTCGATTACTGTCAGTTTCATCCTCACACCTTTCTCCTCAATATCTACACACAGAGGACAAATCATTCACGGGTACTGCATAGATTTATGTACATAAACTGCACAGAATGCATAAATACAGCAGTAGGAAACAAGCACATTGCATATTGACAATAAATAGTTACTAACCGTGACTGATGGACTTGATCTCGATGGTCTTGGGGATCCTCTCCTCAGGGTCGGGCTGCACCGATTTACGGCTCACCTTGGACTTGAACAGGGTGTTCATCAGAGTGGACTTCCCCAGGCCGCTCTGCCCTGCTCAGGACAACACACACACACACACACACACACACACACACACACACAGAGAACAGTTTGAGAGACTGGGCACACATGCACAACTGGTTTTAACCTTGTATAGTCACAGAAGACAAGAGGCTCATTCAACTCTAGGACAATAGCTCTCTTAGGCTTTTTCTCACCCCAAACAGTGAGATCACATATGCACATGACATACACTCTGATGTATGGATTTAGTGAGTGTGTGAGTGTGTGTTAATCGACCGTGACAACAGCAGGGCAGCTGTAGGGGTCAGACCAGCCTGCTGTGGAGGCCAAAGTGGACAGATGTACAGAGACCACACACACACACACACACACACACACACACACACACACACACACACCAACTCCCAAGCCGATTTCACTTCTTAGCTCCATATTTCACTTACACCCCCTACGGGCATCCATCATGGCGTGTGGAGCCATGCCAAGCTGCCAGGCCCCTTATGCCACCCAGGGCAGCCCTTTCCACCTCTCTCTCACACACTCATGCACACACACACACACACACACACTCACACACACTCACACACACTCTCTCACACCCTCACACACACACTCAGCCACCTTGGCTGCCCTCTCCGCGTGGTGGGAATCGAAAGGTCATGTGGCTGAGGGCAAGGATTAGGCAAATGCATCTCATAGAGGAGGCTGCAGGGGACGGAGCCAAGACCACAGCTGCTCTAACCTTTAGCCGCCCGAGTGATACCTCTCTTAGCCAGCAGAGACTTTTTATTAGCATCATATGCTCTTTGAGACGCTCTCATATTTTTGTTTTATTTGTATCCTTTGTAATATTTTCATTCATATCGTTTAGTATGTTTTTGCTCCAGCCTAGACCTCTATTCTTTGCTGCTGCAATGATCCAATACTAGTTCTGTGACAATGTCTGAGGAAGTCAGTGTGCTAGGAAAGAAACATTGTCTCCATGTGGGGACAAGGTCAATCAGGATTCCATTAAACCTATAACAAAACGATACTTGACTGCATTGCATTGTACAGTATGTCCAAGGTTTAATACCTCACAAATCTAATGTTCGACGTTATTAAACAGATTTGTATTAGTGGGGCTGGGGATGGTTAGTTAAAGTTGTTGTTGTGAGATTTATTTAGCTATGTAAAATCAATATCTGCAGACAGAATCTTCATCTCTGAATGACATTATCAAGTCAGCATTGCAATATAGAACTTACTGTACTGTTTTATTATCTACTAAATCATCTTCTCTATTTACATTATCTGTAGCATACACCCTGCACTAGTCTATGCATGAGTGTTATTTCACAACATAGTATTACATAATCTCACTACACAGGTTTAATTGCTCCTCAAGGTGTCGGAGTGCTACAAGTGGACACAAGTCAACGTAACGTAGAGCTGCACAGCTTGCCAGCAACAACAGTGATGAAAACAGAGATGCATATCGGACAAAGAGAAACTGCGCATTGCCTATTCCTACTACCTAACATTCTCAGAGACATAGTCATCACACTTTCTCATTAAAAGTTGCTCAACACTTTCCCTTCATTCCTTAACACATCTATAAATCCACATGTCCCGTACGGTACCAGCCCTTGTGCAACAAATCGCCGTTTCTCATGTTGCGGGCTTTCTCTTCGGAGCTGTGCTGACATGCCATCTAGCTGTGTGCACAAAACACTGTCCCGCAGGGCCTGAAATCCAACTGACTGCCTTCTACTGCACCACTAACTACCACCATGCCAACATGAACCAAACATAAACACCCAGGCTTGATAATCAAACGGGGATGTTAGCCGAGGCCTTTCAACACGTCATTGTGGCGTAAACTGCATCTCCGTACGTGGCAAAACACATTTTTACATTCCACTGCATGCATTCACTTAGGACTGAAGAGAGTGTATTATGCGTGTATGGATTGGTTTCTGTTTTGTATACCTGCATGTACATTCACAGATAAGTGTGTTATGTGTGTGGGTCCCATTCGAAAGGACACACACAGACTTGGCGGTGGCACCTAATTGGCGGTGTGTTGGCGCTCTCTGAGGAAATGCGGGTGCACCCTGAGGAGTGTGTGCTTGAGCTTGTCACAGTAATCGCCGTCATTATACCACTATCTCTGCCTGACAGCCTCCTTTTATCCACTCAAGTGTGTGTGCTTGTGTGTGTGTGTGTGTGTGTTTGTTTGTCACGTCTCAGAGGCACTAGAAGAGGGTTCATTGAGGGAGGCACCATGCTGGTTGGTTGTTAACAGAACAACCGAGCTAGGAGCGCACATTCAAACACACACACACACACACACACACACACTTTTCCTTTTCTTTCCTTTTTAAAACTGCATCAAAGGACGGCTGATGAGAGGTTTCATGATAAGTGTATGAAGTAGGTTCAGAGAATATGTAGACTAAACACATGCTTGAGGTCCTGTCTCCTATGACAGAGAGTAGATTTGTGTGTGTGTGTGTCTCATTCAGAGGTGCAGTGACTTCGCATCAACCCTTGACTTTTTTCTTTTGCTGCATGATTTTCTCTACACAAAATACCCCGTAATGACAAAGTGAAACATGTTTTTTTTAGAAATATTTGCAAATTTATTGAAAATGAAAAACTGAACCTCCTGTGTCAATACTTGTAGAAGCATCTTTGGCAGACATTACAGCTTCGGGTCGTCTTGGATACGTCTGTATCAGCTGCATTGGGGATTTTCTCCCATTCTAACTTGCGGTCGGATGGGGAGTGTCTGTGAACAGCTGTGCTATCTTCAAGTCATTCCACAGATTTTCAATTGGATACATGTCTGTGTTACCACCACAAAATATCTCCACAAAATGCGGAAAAAGTCAAGGGGGTTGAATACTTTCTGAAGGCACTGAATGTTATTGTGAGTGGGTTTTGCATGTTGGAGAGAGCAAGAAATAGCAAGCGAGAGATAGAGGATGTAGTCGTCGTTCTATGCCACATGCAGGGCTGTTTCTTCACATGGTAATGTTTAGGTGCGAGTCCGATGTGTTCCCACTCACCCACAACCATGATGTTGAGCTCGAAGCCCTGCTTCATGGCCTTCCTCCTCATCTGCTCCAGGATGGCGTCGATGCCCACGTAGCTGAAGTCGCTGGCATGGTTCTTCTCCCCCTTGCCCTGCGGGTGGGGGTGGTGGGGCTTGGCTGACTCAGACATGTTGCTGTGGCTCGGATTGACCTCTGACCCTGACGGAAGAGGAAGAGAAAAGGAAGACGTTAATAATTTAATTCTTAGTCCCCCCGTTTGGCCCAAATGAAGAGACGAAAGGAGGGAAGGGGTAATGAGAGAGCAACAGAGCGAGATTTACCCATGTGCTGCGGTTTCAGGTCCATAATGCAGCCTCCAATGCAGTAAAATGAACAACTACAACATATACAGATACAAATTTAAATATGTGATGGAAGTAGTGACTTTCAACAGATACCAAACAGCAAAACACACAAGTCAGTACACAAATGTAAGTGAAATCATACCAACTGCAGAGAACACTGAGTTCTATGTGAAGATTACAGAGGATACTGATCTAGCGAGCTCATTTCCTGTGTGAAACCAGATACACCAGACTTAGAACTGACATTTAATGAGCACCTGTCTTTGATACAAGACCACATGGCAAGGGGATAATCTGTCACCCATACCGTGTCTCTGGAAGAATCCCACTAGTGCCAGCAGGGAAACACACACATGTTGCACACACACAAAATCGCAATCTTGTTTCCAACGATTCTTAAGCTCAATTTAGGGCAGACGCAACACACTAAAAGTAACCCATAAATCACACAGGAACAGGAACACATCTGCTCCCTAACCTCGCATAAATTTGAACCTGCATCCACCTCATCTTGGCAGCACGTCCCACAAGAGAAATTCTGACTTGTCAGCATAGCCAGAAATAAATGATGTCATGCTACAACATGTGAACGCACTGCTCAATAAGCAACAATGGGAAACCACAGATATGAGGTGAATGTGTACAGCTGTAGATCAGAGGTGGATTTCACACCCCAAAAAAGAATTAGGAAGGACAAAAAGCACAGATCTTATTAGGACAAACTTACAAATCATGGCTTACCTCACTTTAAAGAGGATCAAGCGCTAAAAGACGGAGGCTACCTGCCAAGGCGGCTTTGCGAAGAGCCAACTGAAAATGGCACGCCACTCGACTCTGCCAAGCGTGTGCTAGTGTGTGCTTGCAGCCACAGACAGATGCACACACACCTTGCAATGTAGGAGGAGACAGCGTTTCCTCTTCTTTGACACGAGCTTGTGGTATCCTCTGCATGAAAAGTGCAGGCACTGACACTCCAGACCACAGAGATATATGCCTGAAACTGAATGGAGACGGCCATCCAGAACTAACACTATGTCTCTCTGGGAAGCAGCAGAACACAGTAACAGCCTTACAGTATGATGTTAAAGTTAACAGTGTGCATGCTGGCATCGCTCTAGGCTTTGTTTTGGGTCTATTCTGTCTCTCAAATAACAGAAAAGTGAGAATACATAATGCCAGTATGCATCTATAAGCTTTCGTTGAAGTGTATAGAAGCCTTTGTGCGTTTGATTCATTCGTGTCGATGACATGACACAGTGACAGCCTCGCCCCGGCATGCTGCTGCAGCAATGTACCAGTTGGTGTTATATGAATATAAATGAGGCAGACAAGACAGTGGAACCTTTGCACTTTTGCCTTCTGCTCTCTCTTCTCTGTCTCAGAGAGAGAGAGAGAGAGAGAGAGAGAGAGAGAGAGAGAGAGAGAGAGAGAGAGAGAGAGAGAGAGAGAGAGAGAGAGAGAGAGAGAGAGAGAGAGAGAGAGAGAGAGAGAGAGGGGTGATCTTTGTGTCTTGCTCAGAGTATCAATTTTCCAGTTTTTACTACAACTACGAAGTACAGACTTTCCACAAGGAAAAGAAAAGCCTTCCTCAGGCTCTGTGTGACTTTGTGCTGGGAAAAAGTGCTACTAATAACCACATAGTGAAGTCCTCCTCCCACTGTGTAACTCACTCTGTAATTTCAGGGCAGAACTGGGACCTGTCTCCAGTAATGACCTACCTACCACACACACACACACACACACACACACACACACATAAACACACTCATACAAACTGAGGGGGGATGAAAGGTGATGGCATCGTTCTTGTTAGACAAATGATTGAATGTAATCAGCTCTTAGGAAAATGGCAGGGAATCAAAAATGCACCTTCTTACTACTTGGACAAATTGCCCACTGCAGATGCATGACTGTGCTCCAACACCACAACCTCACCCCTCCTACACACACACACACACACACCTCAAAATGCCTCACTCCCAGTAGACCAGCTGAATGAGCTTTAATGTCTCTGAACTGAATGCCCTCTTCTCCTCCGCAGAGCCAGACAATGGGGCTACAATTTAG
The DNA here is from genome assembly GCF_048128805.1 of Centroberyx gerrardi. Lineage (NCBI taxonomy): Eukaryota > Metazoa > Chordata > Actinopteri > Beryciformes > Berycidae > Centroberyx > Centroberyx gerrardi. The sequence goes on along the minus strand of NC_135999.1, from coordinate 6,313,074 downwards.
GAGCGTGAGGAAGAGGTGGACCACACCTTCAGCATCCCTCTCTCTCTCTCCGTCTGACCTTCGATTCCCAGACACTCTGATGATAATTGATGGGATTGTGGCTGCGATACCACATGCGGCTTTGGCTAAAACTCCCCCCAGAACACTGATACAAATCCGTGGCTAAAAAATCTTCCTGGGAAAAGGAGTAAAATCCATCCCCTTGTGGCCGTCATCAGCCGATAAACGTTAAAGAGTATTGGGTTTTGTTTTCGCAATCGCTCCCTCAACCAAAGAGGCAATTTCCCTTTACGCAAGGACATTAATTCATCATTAAAACGGCGATGCTAAACATACAGTAGTGCAGTTAAACGCTGAACCGATGCTGTAATGCGAACCTTCTGTAAATACCGCATTACTGTGCGCTGGAGCTGATTTAGTGCTGCACCGCTGTCCTCAAGAAACCCCAAGGAGGAAAGACTTGGCCTCGGAAGTGATAGAATGATATTGAGGCATTTGGATCCATTTGTTGGTAGCCTGCGAGGGTTGTTTGTATGTCTATGTGTGTGTGTGTGTGTTTCCACATGGGGCTGTATTGCATCAGTAGCCTCTTGAACGACAGAATGCAGATTAGCTCTAATGACATACTGAGGGTCTGTGGCCAAATTGCCTCCTGGGCACCGTGAGCATGCCAGCCCCGGGCCATCTGCTGGCTTACAGCGCTGCTCTCTAAGAATAGACACACACTCACACACTGGCATAGGCACAAAAACAACCATACAGGCCCAGGAACATGTATAGGCAAAGGCAATCACATACACAGACACATATGAGCACACACAAGGCAAAAACAAGGAAGAGCAAACGTTACCCAGACTCACCCGGCCTGAGAAGCGCCCGCCCTGCAGCCTGAATATTCACTTCCCCTTCTCGCATGGCCCAACTGAACATAACTGTCCTTTTCATTTTCATCAGCACTCCTCGCTGATGAAACCCACTTCATTCTGCAAGCTAAGTATGAGCTGGCTATGAGCAATCCCTTTTCATCTGCTTTTGCGCATTGTTATTTATGCGCCTTGTGTACACGAGCGACAGCGTTGGCATTTGCGACCACAACAGCCTCTGAAGTGTCTCTCTTTATGAGTCAGATCTGCATTCGAGCGTTATGATGTTCCACAAGAAAAGCGTTAGTAACCTTTGCCACGGCGAACTCCATTTCTGGATGAGTAACCTCATTACAAATAAACAGGGACGTATGACTCACAGCACGATTCAACGGCCTCAGCAGTTGGATCCAAACGGTCCTGGGCCATGCTCAAATCAGACACAGACCCCACTGTATATCAAAATAGAGCGAGGGAGCAGACTTGTGAGACTGGCTTCAATGGAATATAAAATTCCACCGAAAGGCAGCGTTTTAAAGTGAGGCCAAGAAGAGCCGCGGCCGAGCCAGCGAGCACAAAGTTCATTCAAATGAAAAATATGGGAATCTGACCTGTGCAGAGCACCAAGCAGGTGTCTCGCTGACCCTCGGTTGACCCCTCAATGAGCAAACACAAAATATTTGGCCTGCCTCTCACCTTACTTCATCAATACAAACTCACCAAATCAAAACAGCTTTACTAAATCGCAAACAGCTGTTATGAGGGAGGTGCGCTTCCAATAAACACAGCGAGCAGCTGATATTTCTGTCTCGTGGCACGAAAAAACGGAACTTTAGGATTAGGCGATTTGGGGGCTTTGTTCAATGGATGGAGACGAGCGCAGGCTTTCGCTTTGCATGAATGGACAGATCCCATCAAAGAGACGCCTAGACCTTCTGTCTTCAAATGAGGGAAGTCATAGTTGACTGGAGGCCGTTTCATGTTTTCTCACTGGCATTTAGATATATTTCCGAAGAGTAGTCCACATTGCTCACATGGTTTGAAGTAGGTAAGCTTCAGAGTATTTAAGGCATCATGACTGAGACTAGAATGCCTTAATAATCCTACAGATAACAACCTCGCCACCTGGTTGCTTTTGATGTCACACTGACCCCCATCCAACCCACCAGCCGCTGTCATGCGTCCCTGCAACTAAGCATTCGGTTTGATTGGTGATGCATTGTGGCATACGTGACATTAACCTATAAAAAGACAAGAGAATGGTGGTGAAGAGTGCCTGTATTTCACAAAAAACGATTTCTGCCGGGGGTTTCATTTGCATTGTGGCAGACATTTGGTTTCCTGTTTGTCAGCGAAGGCCTCACAGCAGACAAAACCACAGCGTCTATCAGCACTAGACTAGACAGGTTTGCAGACAAGGCAGTCCTTTTCTAGCTTAATTAGTCATTATTCCTATTCCCAGGTTAGCGTTATTAGGGTTAGACATTTTTCAATGTCAAGGAATTATATATTTAGTAATTTACCCCAGGAATCATAATTATTTGTCATCTTAGCTAAAGGTTAAGAGACACTACTCACAACTGAGCAAGTCCTGTCTATGAAGCTGCTATGTATTGCACTCAATATGATTAATTCCTGTACTTCTTGCAGGGGTGGAAAGGCTTCTGGAAGACCATACAGACAATAAGACTCTCAATAGAAACCAACTGAAACATTATTTTAGGCAGGGCGAGCCACCCTGCCTGTTCTGTGGTAGGGGAAACACTGATGCATTGTACAATCTGTAACTGGGGCAATACTCAAAAGAATCACTTAGCAACTATACAGTACAATTTATTATTATTATTATGAATGAATCCTCTCCGTACCCTGAATGCCTGCATAGCTAATATCACTGGAGACCCAGAAACATGACACTGCATTCAGGCGGCATGCTCGTCTCACCTCAACCTCCTTGGAAAAGTCATACATCATGTTAATATCTCACAGTGTATGTAACATGTAAACATGAAACCAGCGACCACGACCCTGAGGCATCAAACCCACTTTGTTTTCCCTCCTTAAACCATCTATCTAACCTTCCTGGATAGCCGTGGAATGTGCCTCCCACATCCGAGTCAGATACAATGGAGAATCCCTATCCTACTTTACATTCACACATAACTCAACGCCGCTCTCTCAAGCCATTCATTAAAATCCCATCAGGCACACGCACCCCTACATTTAATATTCAAAGCATGAAACTTTAAACGTGACGCTGCGAGAAACAAGGCCTCCGTTGTTTGCTGGAGCTGTCCGAAAACCAAAGAAATTATCCTTCGATCTGCAAGCAGCATTTAACCGCTTTTTAGCCCTGCTTTGAATTACTATATGACAAAGTGGGGTTTTGTATGTCATTGTTTGAGTCCAGCCCAGACCCTGACAGTACCAGAGGGGTAAATATGCCGCAGAAAAAGGAAAAGAAAACAGAGGGAGGAAAGAGACACAGAGGCAGGGAGACAGAGACAGAGAGAAATCAATAAAATGATTCATGGCGTGCACAACGTGTAATTAGTCCTGATGGGCCATGCTGTCTGAATGGTGTGGTTGATGGCTGACGTTGTGCATAAGGAACTGGTCTATGTGGGAGGATTCGAGCCCAAAACTCATACAGCTCATCTTACAAATTTAGCCATCATAGAAGTCCTGCAGTTTTATATGCTTGCTGCTCTGTTGCTCCACCTCTAAGAAGAGGAATTGTTTGGAAAATCCTGCTGCAGTTATGCAGGACAAGATGCAAGGCAGGGAGACTTGTACAATGATTACATTAGCAGGTACATAGCAGTGGAACACATCATTAGAATGACATTTGATTATCACTATCACACTAATGGAAGTCTCAATGATTCTGACCACTCCACATAATACCAAAATCAGCAATCAAATGTAGAGATCCATTCTTGTAAATAATTTAATAAAGATGAGGTTTAACTTAATTATTGCTCAGACAAAACCTGCCAAACCCTCCCATTATATCCAAGCATTTATAGGCCCATACTGAGGATGATTTTTTTTTTTTTAAATCCTAGTTTTACTTCACTAAATTGTATTTTTATTCATATGTGTAATGAGTACAATGAGGTTATTTACAGCAAATAAAAATATCTTTTCTCTTTTTTTTTTGTTTACTTCCAGAAATCAATCGTACCTTTGGTGTTTTGAGGATATCCAAAATCTCAATGATTAGTCCTCAAAAGTAACTAAGCGATTAAGTACTTTCAACAAGCTAGATTTTCACTTGAGTAATGTCAAGTGAAGTAAAACTGCTTCTACTTGAGTGAAGTATTTCAGCGTACCCCCCCCCACCTGCCTTTAGCCTGTCTAAGCATAAAGTATGCCGAAAGCTGTCCAGGAACTCCTTGGGGGGCTGAGTTGTGGGAAAAGGAGGCATCACGTCCGTTCTTCCAGTCACACACCATTACTGACAGCTCTTAAACACTGTCTGCTTTTTTAGAGCGCTAGTGTTTCTTTTGACAGACATGGTTCCCAAGAGATGAAACCCCTGAATCCCTCTCCTGGTCCAGTCAAACTACAGACTTTGTGCTACATTTTTCCCTCTCCTGTGTGTCTGTGTCTGTGTGTATGTGAGTCTCTTGTCTCTCTACACACCATCTTTCTCTCTCTCTTTTTTTTTTTTTTTTTTTTTTTACAGGAGATGGCATTTCCACCGGCCCTTTGGCTGTTCCCTCTGAGGAGGAAGTGGTCGTTAAGTTTTATGCCTGCTGCTGTCTGGAGGAGATAGATGGAGGGTCCAGAGACAAGGAGGCAGCGTAGGAGTGAGAGTTGACTGACAGTCGTGAGGGTGTCACATTCGACTAATGAATACAGAATGAACGTATGCACAATTTAATATCATCTAAAACTTTATGGAGCAGTTTTATGGGGACAGGTAAAGCATGTGCTTTTTCAACCTGGCTCCCAAATGAGAAGTCTCATCTTGGGACGCAAGCTCATTAAAACATATTACTACTCTTTTCAATCCTATTTTACTCTGTGACATTAAGAGATTATTTTCCTGGTAAAGAGTCCTGGCACTAATTCTTTTGGAGGTACGCAGCACGGGACGGTACCGGCTTACTTAGTCACCTACTGTGACAGTAAGAAACAATCTGCTGTTGAGAGCATATAAATGACTTAAACCCACAGTGCATTGGGGCACTGATCCTCATACTAGTCCTGACTGACCTGCTGTACTACACAGTGACATAAGATTGTAAAAGCCACAAGTCTGTGCCTCAAATGAAGAGTTTCATTTCAAAATAAAATATCAACCATGAACCGGACACCTACTCTTTCCAAAATGTCAGCTGGCTGGAAAATAAACTTCTCTATGGGATATTATTTAGCAAGTTATTACCTATCTAAATAAACTTGCTTACAAAAGCGTAATATTTGACATAATAATCTGCAGTTTTTAAATACTGAGTGATGAGCATCCAAACCTCCAAATTGAACACCATTTGCATCAAAACCCAAGCACTGTACGGAAACTTAAATGTAAACCTACATTGAGGGAACTTACGTATTGCTCTGATAATGGGCCAACCACAAAACTGATTTCAACAAGGAAGTGTGTTTCAAAAACAGCACCAGCAGTGGCCACCATAATCATTTCCCATTTCATGCTTGCTGCAGTCATCTAGCCTGTGCATACTTGACATTGAGCCAACCCTGGTTGTACAGTATCAAGTGTATGCATGTTTTAAAAAGGAGTGCTGGCCATTGACATAACTTGATGCTACACTCCGCTCTGTGCGAGGGAGATAAAGCGCTGGTATGTTTACAGTAGGTAGTGACAGAGTGATAGAGGTCGATGGAGGGGAGCTGGGCTGTCATGTCCATCCAAGAGGAAATCCCTCTCACTCAGTCTCCCATCCGTACTTTGAAACCAGAAGGAACTCGCCGATTAAGAACCCCGTCGTGTGCCTCCACCATAACAACTCTCTGCTATGTAAGACGATGAGGCTGGCGAGGTCGATGATGGGTACGGCTGACAAGCAACACACACACAAACAGAAATCGGCACTTCAGAAGAAGGACGAAGAATGCTACTGGCCCACTCCATCTTTCAGTCGCGTCACTCGTGTCGGGCCCTCTGAGAATGCGACCCCTGCCCCGACGGGCGCAAAGCAGATGGTGTTGCCCGGTGTTGAAATACAGCCTTCCACACGGAAACTTCTGGTAGCGCAGATAATGACCTGTCCCAAAACACCTCAAAAAGACAGGGACAGAGTGAGGAGAGAAGGGGGTGGAGAGAGAGAGAGAGAGAGAGAGAGAGAGCTGCCGATGGGTCATGGAGGTAAAGAGAAGGACCAAAGGGAGATGAGATGTGGGACAAACGCTACAAAAACAGTGACAGCTGAGGTCATGATGAGAGAAGAAAAACAGACAGACAGCGATCCAGGTTGAGATTAAGAGATGTCAGCAAAGGAGATGGAGGAAATGAGAGAGGGAGAGGAACATAGCAAAGCTCATGACAGCTGTGGAGGCATTGTTGTGGTGCTCGAGTACCGTTGGGAGAGCCTGCAGTACTGTAGGCCAACCAACCACAGCCGTAACTCAGAGCGCAAGCATTTCTGAGAAACAAGGAAGGGAGACTAGGAGGGTCCACCCACAGGCCCATGCACAGCTGCAGCATGGGGAACGGGTATAGGGCAACGGACAAACAAGAGCCCATGGAACTGTAAATCACCCGACCGCCAAGTATGAAGTGGGAAAAGGAGTCGGCTGGTTTGAATATTTCAGCGCCCCACTGAACGCTGCAGCGCTTAATGAGAGGAAATGGAAAGCACTATTTGGAGAAAAATAAAAAATTTTCATTTTGCTCCTGGACACGGCAGTTATAGTCGCATATAAAATGTATCTCTAATGAGGTCTCTTTGTTAGCTTCGCCATTTCACTTTTAACACATTCTGGTGTTTGGAAATACATGATTACGAGGGGCCAAGAAACAGCCACTGAAGTCAAATTAGTCATGTTTAGAGGCCTTAATGGGTGGTTTAAGGAGAGAGGGAAAAGGCTTGCAGATGTTTGGAAATTAGTCAAACTATTGCTCATATCTCTTTGCAGTAGACTTTGTAAGTGGGCAGAATAATATGAACGCCTTGGCCTAAATGTGTTCTACGCATTCATGCTGCACTCTGCAATCAGGACCAGGAAATGCCTGCATGAACAGAAAGTCAAGAGATAGAAGAGTGAATATATTCAAGTTTAACTGCTGGAATCATGAGTGCTCAAAATTTCGACCTACAGCGTGTTGGCAGGCCCACAGCAACCCGTCACCTCTGACAGGAAATGACACGTCTGCCTTCCTCCCCCCCCCTCCCCTCCCTTCGGCGACATACATGTAGAACAGTAAACAACCTCCCACTGTGGGCAGCTACAGCTACATGTGTATACACAGTACAAGAGGTGAGTTGAGGGGGTTTGAGGGAGATGGCAGCTCTTGTTTGCACAAATTATTAAACTACAGAGAATGTTAGGAGGAGCATCATCTCCTACTACAGGCTAAGGAAAAACATAAGATATATGTACACTATTAACTTTATATGCTGATGAGTCAGAAACAGGAAAAGAAGATAAATCCAAGTGTATATTCAATGTATGATATTCTATACACATAGGTACAAATAGTGATGGGACAGGAAGAACACACTTGAGGGAAGAGTGAATTCAGGTAAACATAGAATGGATGTTTATGGTAAAACATGCAGACAGTTTGCCTCCTCTCAGCTCTGCTGGTTTCAGAGAAACCAGGTTTAGTTATAGAACAAGTACTTTAGTTATAAATAAGGGCCAAATCTACACTGAACTGTTCCAAGATCATGGGAATAACTTGAGTTCTGTTTTAGGACTGGACTTTCCCTTTAAATGATCGGGTGTAAATATGGGCCAGGTTGAAGTCTTTAACTAGATCAGTGTGCAGCTGCAAAACAAACACTTTCTTTGGCACTGGAGGTTTATTTAAAGTGATAAACTGTAGTAGCTATATGATAACAGGCTTTCAATTAGAGAACGAAAAATGGAAGAAAAATTCAAGCTAACACTTACAGTTACACAGCTGGTCTTTAACAATTCTAATGAAGTGTTTATCTGTGGTGATTTAATTGCTAATTAGCAGCTAGCTAATCTGATTAGCAACATGCAAACAATGGCTGAGTGGTTTTAACTGTCCCCTATTGTGAAGCAATATTATCATAACGCCTAATGTAAATCAGATATGAAGCCGTGTTAAGAATTTGCAGCATTCTGTGGTAAACCACAAGCTGCAGCACACTAGCTGGCTATTGTGGGAAACAAATCCAAATGAATATTTGTATTATCCAATAATGCTCTGCTAGTATTGTGATGCTGTTACACTGACTTGAGTGTATCTTGTGCATGCTATTATACTGAAAGCAGTGTGACATGCAAGCTCGAATGCATCATTTTTCTTGGCAAATATGAAGATACAGTGTGTCTGCTAGTTGCCCTAAGGCAAGGACATCTAGAACATCTCTGACGTTGGCTATGGTATGACGACTAGACTGCAAATGGAGCAGAAGGCACAACGCAACCATTGCTTGATTATTTTAAAACGTTACTTTAGTGAAGACAATCGACTGGGTGGCTTCTGGGTGCAACATCCAGCGAAGCAACAATTCAGTCAACCCACTGAATACTGGAAAAAAAACATGGAGACCACGTGACCACTGAAAACATGGAAGATGGCTGGCATTTCAAATGCTACAGCATGTTAGCCTCAAGGGCACAACATTAAAAAGAAGAGACTAACCAAGTGAAAAGAAGTAAGAATGATTCATTGAACTCATTTTCTTCCCACCAGAAGCAACTGAAACAAGAAAGCAGAGTGTCAGCAGTGGAGAGGAGTTCTTACTCTTCCCCACTGAAGAGCAACAACCCCAAACAGAAAACATGATCTGATCCCTCCAACTCACCTTGAACTTGGGAACAAACAAACCCTCTAGAGAGCAGATGCATGGGATTGTCAAAATTAAATCATGTCAACATAGCTTGGCTCTATCAGTGCCTGGCTAATCCACTGCATTGGATCAAAGTCAGCCTGAGAACTCTCCCTGTAGGTGAGGCTGAAGGAGGAAACATGGCCAGAAACAGCCCTAGAGACACACAGGAGAACTTATGGAGTAATTAGGGTTACCCTGATTGGCCGATACACCCCCCCCCCCTCCTCCTCCTCCTCCTCCTCCTCCTCCTCCTCCTATTATAACAGACTGATTATCCATGCATGCTGTGGAGCTGAAGACACAATGGAGGAGATGGGAGGAGGATGAGGGGGAGAGAGAGAGGGTGTGTAGAGGGGGAAATAAAGAGGGCTGAGAGAGCTGACCCCCCAAATTCTCCCAGACGGCTGAACAATGGAACTGGAGACAGAGTAAAAAAGGGAAGGAGAGACAGGAAAAGAAAAAGAAATGAAAGAAAGTAGAAGGTCTGCACGGCAAATTAGAAGTTTGCTACTGAACCCCTGCCAAAAACACGCTCACTCTGCCCCGAAAACCTCGTGTTTCTATACAGTTCAGTACAAGACACCTGGCAAACTAACTTTGACGCACACACCAACAACAGCACCAATCCATCTCTCCCCCTCTCTATCTCTCTCTCTCCCTCCCCCTTCTCCCCTTATTCTCCCTCTCGCCTCTCTATGAAATCATTCACAGCTCTCGTTGCAAGGAGAAAACACACACACACACACACACACGGCAAACACGAAATAGACAACTCACCCAACCCTTCCCTGCTCTTTTCTTTCCTTTCCTTCTCTCTTCCTCTCTCTCTCTCTCTCTCCCACTCTCTTCCTCTCTCAATCACAGCTCCAGCTGGTGAGGCTGTGCTGCTGCTGCCTTGGCCACGCCCACAGCACCGTCATGTGATCAACCCCCCACCACCACCACCGCCGCCGCCGCCCCCCCCCCCCCACCTCCCAGTGGCTAGCAGGCATTCAGCAGCCACACCCCTCATTCAAAGAAAGTGAATGGAGAGCATTGTGGATATAGCAGGATATCTCAGACCATGTGCAACTAAATAAACCCACAAGAGGAAGAGGAGTCTGTGTGTGTGTGTGTGTGTGTGTGTGTGCGTGTGTGTGTGTGTTTGTTCATGCAGAGACATGTAGTGTACGCTATCAATCTGATATAAAAAGACAGTGGGACGGTGTGTTTGCGGCCGAATACAGCAATAAAGATATTTATTTTCACATGGTGTGTGTGTGTGTGTGTGTGTGTGTGTTCGTGTGCTTGTGTGTTTGCACAAGACAAGAGGCAATATCCTTTACTTGCCTGTCCCTGTGTGTGTCCATCTGCTCTCTCCCTCCCACTGCTTTGTTTCTGTGTGCAGCAGAGGAGGGTATTGGATTATTGGTGTGCGTGTGTGTCAGTGTGTGTGTCCGTGTGTGTGTGTGTACTGAAAACAATTGCTCATCTCTCCCCTTCATTCCATCTCCTCCAGCGTTCTCTCTCTCTCTCTCTCTCTGTCTCTCCTCTCTCTCACACACACACACACACACACACACACACACACACACACACACATCTCCATCCCTCAGACTTGTGACTAAAGCCGTGACTAAAAGAGAACATCTCTAATGGACAGACAGCCATCCCATAATACTCCCAAGCTTAGAGAACATCTTTCTGGAAGGAGAGTCCATAAATAAAAGACTTGGAATATAACTGGCTTGTCATCAATGGTATTACATGTACTGTGCTGCTGTGCTTTCTCTGTATTTATTTAGCAGCTGCGGCCCGCCACAGCAACAACATTGCCACCACTGCCAGAGCAAATGCGACATTAAGAAAATATAATTTCAAGTTTATAATTATGGCTTGCAGCATTGTGAAATGTTCATGTAAGAATAACTTTAGTGAGTCACTGCGTTGCAATCAATACTGGGTGCAAAACAAGCATGAAAGTGGTTCTAAAACCCAGTTTTTCTGTGTCGCTCTGGTGTACTTCCTGAGTCCGGATCCCGCCACATCTGAGAAAATCACAATTATCACTGCCAACCCGCTGACTGCAAAAAACTAATGCGGTAGACATGCGAAGAGATGTTTTGTTCGACCAGCTCCTAAGATTAGAAAATGATCGCGGTTGTAATGGATTTGATCCCAAGTGAATGGAAAGAGCGGGTGATTAATTTGTTCTTTTGCGTATATATGCCTCAACTTTTTCCATCAGCACACTGACTGAAGGCCCGACAGAAGTTTTCATAACATTCAGCACAAACACTTCCTTCCTGTCAAAGCTGGAGCTGAATCTAACACTTGGCTGTGGTTTGGTTGTGTATTTATGTGTGTGTGTGTGTGTGTGTGTGAGCACGCAGAAACAAGCATGCACAAGTGTGTATCTATCTGCGTGTGTATCATTCAATCTGTGCTGCATCTTATTAGACCAAAATTATTACTGTTATCAAAATTTCCATTGCTTATAGGCTACATGAGTCCAGGAGCTTAATGTGCCATCCAAAAAGACCGCAGCAGACTAGATTCAGCTCTGACTGATTTCCCATCCAGATCAATCTTAAGCAATCTGGTCAGAGTGTTTTCAGGGTCTCTGGGGTGAAACTGCCATCTGACTAGAGATTAGCTTCCTTGGTTCAGATTGAAAAATTGATCCCAGATCAGTGTCTAGGGGCAACATCACCATACTCTGAGATGTGAAAGATCAAAATCTTTTCTCCTGTGCTTTGTGTGTGGGTCAGGCAACAAGGAACAGCAATTAAGCAACCATCCATTTTCTACTGGTTTCATAATCTATACATTGGGTTTCCAACAAAAGGGTCACCAGGTTAATGGCCCTGGGTCCTGGGGCAGGAGACACATTTCAGTCCCAGGCTGAAAGATCAAATTCAAATATCCCTGTGATATATGTTTTCTGTGGATTCTGTGTCATTATCGTATCAGCTAGCAGGGTTATTGATAGTTTTCATAGCTAAAATGCAATGGTTTTAACTATATAATACTGCAAAACCAGATCAGGACCTCACATGACAAAAAGTGACAATATTTTTAAGATCCTGGCGAGACTGAAGCACTGCTATTTGGGTCCTGGGCAAAAATGTTTATGAATCCCTGCTGTATATAGGCTATCTCATTTAAATGAAGAGAATATTGTCTGAAGTTTCTTCTCGTGGGAACCAGAGATGAAAGGACAAGTGTGATGTACAGTTGGAGCGTTATTTTATTAGGCCTGTTTTTAGCCTATAAAGCTGCTCTGAGCTACGACATTTATAGTGAATGAACTCAATTAGAATCCAAGCTTTGGTGATTAACTGTAAGTGGCAGGGGGACACAGAAGCACAGCAAAAGTGTGTGTGTGTTTGTACATGTGCGTGTAATGACCTACTTCCATGCAAGCTCATCTCGAAATAAGCGCATACTATACAACACAAGTCTCTGTTTACATCTGTTTGGATACCGCCAGTCATAGCAACAGGTCATACACTTCTTCACTAACAGATTTACAACAGAGCACTATATGGATGAGACATCCCATCTAAACCTCCCTCCATATGTTGATTACAAACCACAATAATGAGTAAAGAGCTTTTGTTTGTGTTTTTAGCATTGTCGTCTTGTTTCCACTGGAACATCGGGGACATTTAGGCTCAAAACCCTCGCTGGGTTGCATCAAATCATGTGGGCTGGATAGGTAACTGGAGACTAATAGGCGGCGGTGACTGGCACGCTACCCACAGGGGAGCTCTGTGATTGGACCAGAGGTCAGCGCTGATTGTTGGAGGCCAGCCAATCAGGGCAGAGCACATATGGAGCTGATTAAAAGAGTCACCTCCATGACTCAGCGGACTGAGTGACTCAGTGACACACATCCTCCCCCAAGAGAGAGGGAGGGAGAGGGGAGGGCAGGAGAGGAGGAGAAAGGGAAGGGGGAGGGTTAAGGATAAAATAGGAGAAGGTGAGGGGCAGCTGGGGGAATTGGGAAGGAGAAGAAGGAGGAGGAGAGGGGGGGGGGGGAGAGAGGATCTGGAAGAGAAGAAGGGAAAGAAGAGGAACATCTGGCCTGGCCCAGCTATCTGCAGCGAAAGACTTGTGTCTGTTGGAGACTTCCTGTTGTGTTTTTTTTCTGTGGTTGCTCCGCTCCCCTGTGGTGCAAATGGAGACAGCATGTGTGATTTGCTAGAAGAGAGGAAGGATGGTTTATCTCCATACTCTGAAGTGGCCTCCTCTACTCAGCACTGAATCGCTGGAAAAAGATGACATAAACTAACAGTATGTATATGTGTACACAGTTTGAGGTGCTTCATATCTTGACACTAAACTACTGATTTTATTCCTCAGTCCCCAGCTTGCACATTTCGCCTTAAGGTCACAGTAACTCAGGCATGTGTTTGCTTTCAGCGTTTTTTACCGTGTGTTACTTTTTATAGCGATGACCGCAAAGAGGATAAATTGTCCAGAATTTGTGGTGTGAGCGTTTGTGTATGGGGGGCCGTTTGCCCAGAGTGTCTTTCCCTCTGTTTTAAGCCACCAAAGCTTTCCCAGCTGGACTACTTAACTCTGACAGCTAGAGAGAGAGAGAGAGAGAGAAAGAGAGAGAAAGCCTTCAACACTTTCAGCTGTCATATGCTCAACCAAATGCACTTCTTCAAGGCATTGTTTTCTCCAAAATTCAGCCGAGAACATATTGCTTTAACCCAAGAGAGCGAAACGAGGATTTTAAGAGGAAGTAAGAAGAAGCAGAACAGCGTCCCTCAAGAACTAAGCAGCCCGACTTCAACTAAACAATGAGGTTTGCAATAAAACAAAAAAAAATAGGGGGGGGGGGGGGGGGGGAGAAAAGGTCTTGGGATGTTTCTGCGCATCCATTTCCCACATCTCCCCATCTGAAGAGGATACATCATGCCTCGGCTTGATTGGCCTTAATGGAAACCAGTCATCCAGCCGGCCTCGGCAGAGCGATAGTCTCAACAGCCGCGCTCTCCCACAGACAGAAAAGACAACTGCAGATACTCACAAAGGGTTTCCATCTCACTGCTGTGGTACATCTCCCCGCAAGCAGACGCCATCTCTCTCTCCTCTCTCTCTCTCTCTCTCTCTTGTCTCTCTCTGTCCCAGGTGGATTCGCCAAAGAACAAAAACTCCTGTCTGATACGGGAAGAAAAAACTCCACGGACTTCCCGACCGCTAAGCTCTGTCTGTGTGGCAGCTGCTGTTGGGATGTTGTACCGACAGTTTAATCTAACTGTCTTGAGCTTCCCGATGCACAGATAGCGTCGTGTACCGTCTATTCCCGAGGCTCTGGAGTGGGAGCCTTGCCTTGATGAACAATAAACAGAGCGGCTCCAGGGGATCGGCCTTCTGGGGAATCCCTGGCCCCTCGCTGAAATCTGCGGGGGCAAGGGATAGGGGGGGATGACTCAACGCCGAAAACGAAGAGAAGACGGAAGGAGCTCTGTGATTAAAACTCTTTGTGCGGTCTGCGCGTCTCCTCCAGAAACGTCTAACCCGGTTATGATGTTAATTATCTATAATAGAAACCTTCCATGTGCAGAGGCAGGGGAAGGAAGGAAGAATGAGAGAAAGCTTTTTAGTGCTGTAGGAAGAGAGACAAGGGAAACTTTTGTGCAAAAACATGAATCATCATGAGCTACATGAAACACTTCAGTCTACCACTGAATATCATAGTCATTTTAGTTGGCCAACGCTGCAAAAATCTCCATCTTAACAAGTCATTTAATCTATTATTCAGTCCTAAAATCATCATTTTCTTAAAACAAGTGAAGAAAACTGCCAATGCGGTGAGATAATTTCACTTGCTTCCAATGCAAATCAACTTGTTCCAAGAATTTTGTAGAATCAAGTGTCATTTTCTTGATAGTAGTGCAGTGATCTGCCTTATTTATCTGATTTGTTTCAAGATACTGACACTCATTTGTAGAAAATCCCTGAAACAAGTGAAACTGCATTGGAAGGAAATGGCGTTATCTCACCCCATTGGCAGTATTGTTTCTTGTTTTAAGAAAAATAAGATTTGAAGGCTGAATATGAGACTAAATGACTTGTTAAGATGGACGTTTTGCGCAGTGAACGTGTAACACAGAGTTACTCATCCCAGGCAATTTGCCCTTTCCCCCAAATCTTCAGCTGCGCATGCTTCCTCCATCTCACTCCTCTCCTCCTGTGTGATGTCTGCAGTCCCCTGTGTAACATCACCAAGCGCTTCACACCATAACAACTGAGGGTGAAAGTTCACCCCGTTCACTCCTCCAAGCTCCATTGCCAAGGCTTCTCTCACCAGATAATGGCCCTCTCTCAAGGAGCTAATTGCCCGTAACCACAGATCTACAGTCAGATTCTCTAAATCCCTAAATCATCTCTGCAAACCTCAGATATATCACCTAAGATCCAAGCCCAGATCAGCACTGTATCTGAGTATTTTTAAACTCTGTGCCAAATATCGCAAAGCAAGAGTGGAGAGTGGAGCATCCCTGGTGATTCAGTAAAAGCTGCCTGTTCATTCAGAAGTGAGGAGGCAGTCAGTCATCCAAGCAGCACTTCTGGTACATGGCTCACTTGGCTAATCCCAGACTCAGGTTTAATCTGTAGGGTGAGAAAGGTGAGGGTACTGAAGTGCAAAAGAGGTACTGAGGATTTATACAAGAAAAAGTAGAGTGTAATTCCTTGCTGCCTGTATTGAACTGCTACCCAACACTGTTACACAGTAAGAGACATACATTTCTTTAAATGTTCGCTCTGAAATAAGAAAAAGATTTCCCCTTTTTCTTTATTTTTGCATTCATATTGTTTAAAATCGTTGGTGGTATAATAGACTTTGAGTGAAGTGACTGAACCATAAACATAACAGTTTAATATACAGTTGCCTACTTCAGTGTGTCAACAATAATGACATTGCCATGTTGCATTCAGAAGCAAATATAATGATCCCGGCTGAGGAATTTTCCATCTTCTGTGAACAATAAAGTTCTATTCTATTCTATTCTATTAGATATATCTATATGATATATCTATCTATCGTCCTATAACCAATGTAATCAATCACTATAGGTGTGGACTAAAGACTCATGTATCTTTGCGTTCTCAGCCTTCATTTTGATTTATGGAAAAAAAAAGAAATCTCATAACAATGGATTTCCAATGGACTTTCCAAACCCAAATCACAAAAAGTAAAAGAAGTTGTTTTTGTTCTCAACTCTCAAAGGATACAGTAGACTCAGCAGCAGATGGTCTCAGCATGATTTTGTATTATCCATGCAGCACTGCTTTCTTAGCACTGTGCTCTTACACTTCTGCTTAGCTAGATCAAATCCAAGCATCTTTTTTGTCTCACATTTTAGTCGCATTTGAACAAGAAACTCTTTAACCCTCCATTATGCTGATGGTGTAAGCCAGCCTGTCTGCATGGTTTATACATAAACTGGGAAGGGAAGCATCAGATGAAAAGATGTTGAATTAGTTATTGGCAGCATGGGGCTCTGACCCTGTAACTGACCTCAGAATTTAAAATCTGTTGCACTGGTACTAAAACTGAATTTATTGATCGGCTAAATTGGGAAAAGACACCGTCAATGATAAAGGCAAGGAAATGTTCAAATGTGTGTGGAAGTGAGGTGCTGCATTATAGCAATAAATGATGGGCCTCAGTGTGACTCACAACTGATGCCTAAGGGCCAAAAGCTCTTGTATCATCTTAGAGAAGGACATAGACTCAACTGCAATATCAATCTAGTTAGTGAGTATGAATACACAAACACGGGAGACAACTGTGGGCCCACACACACACACACACACACACACACACACACACACACACACACACACACTTGTAGAAACCGTCTTTCCCCCTGTCTACCCATTCCAGCAGATGGCATGACAGTGGCACATATGGCCATCTGCCCATCCACACACATACACACACACACACACACACACACACACACAAACCCATGTATGTGTGTTCATGTACAAATAACTGACAAAATATAAACCAACATCAAGCATCTTAATAAAGCCACAAGCTGCTGACCAATTTCAGACACTCACACTCACACACACTCGCCATTTAATTACATAGCAACAGCAGCTGGGCCTGCCTTGCAAATTCTTCGTTACTCATCACATCCCCTACGCTGCAGATCTGGAAACTACACAATGTTATCAGTCACACAAAACTACAGTTATGACAACATGCAATTATTGTCTTTCCAACATGTCCTCCATCAGCCAACAAGAGGACCAAACATCATTAGCAGAGAATGTGGAGCAAAACTGACCTCAAATGGACCTTTCTCCTCTGCGAAAACCAGTCTGGGTCTAATTATGAGCCTGTCACTGTGCAGATGGTCCAACCAAGCAAGAGAGATCAACCATATACATTCACCGAATTTCATATTCACAAAGGGGTTTCAGATTATGAGTAGTGATCGAGGATAAGAGTCTTGAAAATAAAGGTATTGTCTGTGTCTTGCCTTTTGTCTTTATCCTCAATTTTTCCCATTTTGTCATTTGTTTTGTTTTTGAATTATTCATCATTCATGATTTGACAGCTGACATTCATATTTCATGGCCCGAGGAGCCAAGCCAACCCAGTGAAAATTTGATGGAAATATGGACTGATGATGATAATACGTACGCATACATTTGATGTATTTTTCATCAGATTTTTTTTCTTGAGCTTGACATTTTTCTGGCAACTTTGATATGGCAATAAAGTATTTCATCCTGAATTTTGAAGACAGGTTGCCCCGACCCCTGGCTCCAGATCAGTCCTCCCAGGTCAGCCGTGTTTGATTGACGACATTAAAAAAAAACCAATCCGTGGCTCACACTGGCACAGTGCGTTTCCCTTCTCTTCATTACACTGGCTTCATTCCTTCATTTTTATTGCCAAGATAAGGGACTGGATTTTCCCATCGGTTTATGGGACAAAGGAGCTACAGCAGACTCTGATATCTGGAGGATAAACAACAGGGAGGATTCGTCACGGGAGACAGCAGATAAATGCAGATAATGTCAACTGAGACTGCGTTATCTCGGTTTGCTTCATCAGGCTCTGATGGCCCGTACCCTATTGTGTCTTTTATCTTAAAGCAATGGAAAAAGGTCCATAAAGGTGGTTTGTATGTTTGTGTGTGTATCCGAAGTTGGACTGTTCCAGCTTTGTTAAACTCCCGGAGGAAGACAAAATGTGATCATTCTGCCAGGAGTCATGTTCCCAGCCCGGTGAGAGGATGTAGGGTGCGTGTGTGTGTGTAGGGGTGGGTGTGTGTGTGTGCGTGTGTGTGTTGTGCGCTCGGAAATGTGCGTGTATCCTTATGTTTACAAGGGAGCTGTGAGTGTGTACCATGCATGTGCACATGTGTGTCTTTGCACATGTGAAATACATAAATGTGTGCGCTTTGCAGCATGGAGGAGAAAGTGATTTGAGGGAAGGAGGAAGGAGGAAGGAGGAAGGGGGGGGGGATTTACTGCGGTTGTGGGATTTGAGGGGACGGCTAAAAAGGACGAAAGTCTTTCAGCAGTGGTGGGAAACTTCTTTAACCCTTGACTTCCCCCAGATGCTCAGTGTAAACTCCAACTTCCGAAAGCCTTATCTGGAGGAGGGGAACTCTCTTTGTGTGTGTGTGTGTGTGTGTGTGTGTGTGTGTGTGTGTCTATTTATCTGGGGCAGAAGGGCTGTCCCGTTCCCATTTGTCTCAGCTCCGCCCATCTCCATGTCCAATGTAAGACGTTCATAGACAGAGAAAGAAAGCCTGGTCCGGTCAGTGTCCACGCACTTCAAAGAGCTGCAGAGACATTATTTTGAATGAGTGTCTATCTTTACGATCTGTTGCAGTATCAAACAGGAGATGGAAAAAGCCGAACATGTGTGTGTGGGATGCATTTTTTTGCATGTGTGACCCCAGTGTGATTCAAACTCTTAACCCTGGAATTGTTTGTGACAAGCTCTATCCAACCACAACGGTACTAAAACTGACATGGCTGCAATTACAGAAAGAAAGAGGGATGGACAGAGAGGGAGAGGGAGAGGGAGAACTAAACTGCTCTAAAAGAAGAGAGATACCTCTTGGCATCACCTGCCTGCCAGCGCTCTGTGTTGCCTAACCACATTTCACCTGTCACACACTGCCTCCTGGTGGCCGGTTTGGGGCATGCACCCACTGCGACAGGCTCAGGCTCGGATAATGAGAAGTGACACTGTTCACACTGGAGGGTGTTTCTGGACTGGAGAGACAGACATAACAGACTAGAAGTGCGCTGGTTTCAAGTGAGCAAAAGTGCAGGTTATTCTGGCTGCTGAACACCACAACACAAGTCTGGGACAGTCTGCATTTTGCTGTAAGAATGTCATAAGGTGATCATTTTAAGGCAAAGATCAATTAGAAAAGCTTTTTTTTTTCCTTAAAAGATCCTACCCTTGCATAATTTAACTTTGATAGTACTTACTATGATTTACATACGATCGAATCATTATAAATCTCTCTATTATACATTATTATAATCTACATTATATAATGATTTATATCAGGCTAAAAAGGTGGATAAACTGAGTTCAGGTGGGATTACCTTCCACTTAATTTTGTAAACGTGTGAATGAACTGAAATGTCTGTAGTTCAGCTCATTATGGAACACCATGGGCTGGCATACATTAGCAATGCTATGAAACATTCACAAATTTCTACTTTTAACATTTTATATACAATTTCCTTTTAATAATTTTGTGTTGTTTTAAGTTTAATAAGGCCTACGGGAGCTATCCGCCAAGTTGAATTCCTTGTATGCGCAAACTTACTTGGCCAGTAAAAATGATTCTGATTCTGAAACAGTAATACTTGGGCCTGTGGCATCTGAGAGTGATGGCAGGGTGGCCTAGTGGTTAGAGAGACCCTCCCATAAGCTAAATGTCACAAGTTCAATCCCTGCAACAGCCAGCTTGTCCATTAACAGCCATGTGTTGTGTCAAAGTGTCACTGAGCCAGAGCCCCTCTCTGCTCACTCTGGACAAGAGCATCAGCTAAAAACATAGAAATGTAGGATAGGAGACAGAAAGCTGATCAACTGAATTAGTGATGATTTCCTCCAAAGCAGGAGAATGAGAAAGGCTCAACGCTTTAACAATAACTTCCTCAGGCTCCAGTTTACCTTGCATCACTAATGCTAAGCCTCAGAGGTATGAACCAACATAAGCAACTTAACATTAGCCATGATGATATGCTCTGTGGACAACAACAGTTCCCCATCTCTCTCTCTCTCTCTCTCTCTCTCTCTCTCTCTCTCTCTCTCTCTCTCTCCCATCCTCTCTCCCTCCCTCTCTCTCTCCCTCTCTCCTGGGTAATTAGCCGACAGGCTGTGCTGACTAATGGTCTGGGATCAGTCCAGAGTAATTAGACTGGGAGAGGATTGACCTCGGATATGCCTTCGCCTCGGGGTGTGTGTATGCATGTGGATGTTTGCGTGCATGTGTAGGTGTGTGAATGAGAGAGAACAAAAGAGAGAAAGAAAGTATCTGTATGTGTGTGTGTATGTGTGTGTGTGCCCTTTCCTGACCTATGGATAGGCAGAGACAAATCACCCACCGCCCTCCACTGCCCCCTTCTCCCCCTTCGGAAGGTCAATCCAAATACGAGACAAATGGCTCCTCTTGCTCCTTCTTCCATAATGACTACACCCCAATTAGAAAAACAAATGTCCTACAAGATAATCTGTTTATTTAGGCAATAAGGACGAATTCCAGTTCAGCGCATCTGCTCGGTTGAAATGAGGATATCTCTTTTGTTCTTCTGCATCACATTAGGAGGGAGCACAGTGGGACTGAATAAAGTGACTCCTCGGTAACAGCTCATAATGAATACCTGTTTCTTTCCCAATAAGGGAAAGCAGAAAGGAGTCATTCCCTGTTCCCAATAATAGCATACACAGAAGACGTGCGCAGTCTATTTCTGAACTCCGCTGGCCCAGGCTCTGTCTGCTGAGCAGTCCAGACCAGTCAAATTATTGGATTCTTTATTAAAAGTATACACTCTACAGCCACTTCTGCCTTATGCCCGTCTGCCTGGTGGTCTAGTAGCGTCCGGTTCAGATGGAAAGACTGAAAACCATCCCTGCTGTTTAAACAAGCGTACCTCTTTTTCCCCCTTGTCACAATAAAAGACGAAAGGAGTTTGACCCCAATGATAACCTAACTTCTTCCCAACAAGAATACACTATTTCCGGTCGGCCCATCTGTCTAATGACCGCTCCACTGTCTAATTTAGAAGAGAGAATTCCTTCTTTGGTGTATAAAAGAAGGCTCTTCTTTTCCTCCATGCTACAAAATGATTTTGTCCATGGTTATAGTATTCCTCCTCCTTCTCCTCCTCTTCTTCCTCCTCCATAGGTCCCTACATGAGAAGAGTAGCAACATATTCGGGTCCCAAGGTGAAACTGAATTTCTTAAATCTGAATCCTGGTCTGAAGCAAGATAAGAAATGTCCCATTTCTGGCCACAGGTGGTCTAGGCCTTTTCTGTCTAGCGGACAGAAGATGGTGGACAGATAGAGCTCTATCTGCAGCGTTTGATGGATTGATGAACAACAGGCCTGCCTGTCAAGATAAGGTTTCTCCGTCTCGCTGAACACGCTGCTGCAGACCAGATACCAATCAGAATGCTTTAAATGAGTCTACTGCCTGTAGCCTGAAGTGAGCCTCAGCCCAGACCGCCTGTAGGAGGTTTGTTTCATTTCAACGAGGGGGGTAATGCTCAGGTTTTCTTTAAAGATGCTACATGTAGGATTTAAACATCAATAATTATCACATTTTGAGACATTAGTATAGTTACTGGGACCAGGTAGGAGAAGATTGGCAGCCACTATCAGCCTGCACACTGCATTTTATATTGTGTGCCACAGGGTCGGGTACGCAGGATATTTGCTGTATTGTTTTACGACACAATGGGCGATTGCTTTACAGCACGAAACAGGAAGAGGGCACTGTTCTTCCAGCACTCACAGAGCTGAGGCTTTCTGAGTTTCTCACAACGGCAGATGGTGAGTGGGGTGGAAGGCCGATGGAAAAATCACTTCCATGTTTATCGTCTTCAGTAAAGTCAAAGAGGAAACCTTTTGGCAAAATAGTAGCATCCTTTTTGCCACAGGAAGAAATGAGGTTTATGGGAAATGTGGTCTTCATTTGAAAAACACACACTAACAATACCAGTGACATGAGATAGAATCAACCGTCTCGACCATGGTTTCAATTGTTTACCAAGGTATATTACAATTTGACAATGATATATTGATGTTTTAAAATGCTACATGCAGCACCTTTAAAACAATGATTTAGCAGGAGAGAAACCATGCCAGTGTATCCCACCTCTAATAATCCCTGAGTTACTGTTAAAGTAGAGGTCACTCTATTTTGACTTCTCCGGTTTCTGTGTCAATTGCGATGTGTAATGACAGGGGAAAGGTGGAACTGGATACAGTACTGCAGCAATATGGAAGACATTTAGTGAGGGCATCTCAGGCTATGAGAATGTGGATTGGTACAGCCAAATGTAAGAAATTGGCACCATGTGTTAGTTTTACATAAGTGTTGTGTGTGTGTGTGTGTATGTGTGTATGTGTGTGTGTGTACTTACATGCATATGTGTGGTTGTGTGTCTGTTACCTCAGCTGACTGAGGCCCTCAAGCCCAAAGCAACATGCCATATCTGCTAATTAGGGATCTAACTATTATTGCAGTTCAGTGTGTATTTGTGTGTGTGTGTGTGTGTGTGTGTGTGTGTGTGTGTGTGTGTGTGCGTGTGTGTGTGCGTGTGTGTGTGTGTGTGTGTGTGTGAACAAGAGGATGCCTATTGGAAAGGACTTGATAGTGGAGGTTCTCCTGCATTGGGTGCCGTTTAGGAAACAAATCATTTCCAACTATGTGAATATCTGTTGGTTCAGTGGTAAACGACATAGTTAAGGGGTATGAACTAAACGGCACCCCATAGTTTTTGTTCCAAATCAGAGCATATAGGCCTGAAGCTGAGTTTCTTTAATACACAGAGAAAGTAACATCAGGGCAGGAAACAATATCTTAAGTGAATTCATTCATTCAGTTGTCATACATTTAATACCAGATGACAAATAAACTCTTTGTCTTGATATTTCATGTATTCACGCATATTGCTTTAGCTGGATGTGTATTACTAAATAAAGCATTAAAAGATCATTACAAGTCAACTTCAAAACATCTTTTGGACTGAATGTACTTGGGGTTAGGGTTCATATGGCCACTAAGAACATTACAAGTGCTTTAGTACAATGATCAGGTTTATCAAATATTTTACATGTCAAAATATTGCCATAACCTCAATGATCAGTTCAGCTATGGGAGGTTTAAAGGAATGTTTTTGTAATCAATAGCTTGTAATGGCCTTTAATGATAATATTCATCTTCCAATCCATTCTTCTTTAGAGAACCAAATGTCATCAAAAACCTGGTTGTCCAATGTCCAGACATAGAAATCTGCTTCACAGCACTGGAGCAGTTTTTGGAAACCGGATCACAACAGGGGGCACAATCTAGGATTTTGCTATAATCATTGGCAACTAGCCTACAGGTAATAGACTAGGTAATATTACAAGCTGGTCACCCATGACAAGTTGCATGCTCTTGTCATGATAGTATACATATCATTATACACGTGTTGATATACAGTCTTTAACCAGATAGTGCTCACTGCAAGCTTTTACCCACCATGAATATGAGTTAAAAATAACCATTATATCAATTCAACAGAGATTGTTCTCATGTCTGGCCACTTTAGATGTAATTCCAGTTCATAACAAAACAGTATCACATACATTTATATTTTCATTATCAAACTCACACTTCTCTTTCATCTAATTTGAATAAAATAAATACTGTGCACAAGTTAAGTTTGTTGTTTTTGTATATTTATGTAACAACAAACAATCAAACAACAGTAAAACGATGAATATTTGTAGTAAAAGTTTGAAAAAAGTGAAAAAAGTTCATCCTCCAGCTGTGTGTTGATTGGCTAGAGGTTCAGCAGATGGATCTGCTCTCGCTCTCTTTCTGGGGGGAATAATGTCTCCCTCACACTTCATGGTCTCCATGGTTCTCTTGTTGGAGGTGGTCTGTGTGTTCAGGCCAGAGTTACAGAGGGACTGAGGTCCAGACGTGAGGCTGAGGTCGGCAAAGCAAGCCGAGAGATCGTCCTCAATCAAAGCAGCCGGTATGAAGGCAGGAGCTGACATGTTGGAGCGGCAGGACGGCTGCCAGTCCATCTCCTCAACAGCATCATCGTCAGTGGCTTGGTGGTAGTTGGCTGTGGGCCAGCTGCTGGCCATGGAGCTAGCCAGGTTGTAGTCCACCTCCATATCCTCCACATCATGGAGAAAAGCCCCACCGTTGCTGCCATGGCCAGGGTTGAAAGGGAGGAAGCAGCTGGAGTTCTGGTAGGAGCCAAAGACTTCAGTCCAGGAGCCTGGGTCAGCAGGACCGCTCAGTCCCAGCTGGCTGCTGTTGGTGATCGGACAGTCAGAGGAAACGCTCTGGACTGGCAGAGACAGACTGCAGGTCTGGGAGGAGCTGGAAACGCTCTGGACTGGCAAAAACAGACTGCAGGTCTGGGAGGAGCTGGAAACGCTCTGGACTGGCAGAAACAGACTGCAGGTCTGGGAGGAGCTGGAAACGCTCTGGACTGGCAGAAACAGACTGCAGGTCTGGGAGGAGCTGGAAACGCTCTGGACTGGCAGAAACAGACTGCAGGTCTGGGAGGAGCTGGAAACGCTCTGGACTGGCAGAAACAGACTGCAGGTCTGGGAGGAGCCGGAAACGCTGTGGACTGGCAGAAACAGACTGCAGGTCTGGGGTGAGCCGGAAACGCTGTGGACTGGCAGAAACAGACTGCAGATCTGGGGTGAGCCGGAAACGCTCTGGACTGGCAGAAACAGACTGCAGGTCTGGGAGGAGCCGGAAACGCTGTGGACTGGCAGAAACAGACTGCAAGTCTGGGGTGAGCTGGAAACGCTCTCGACTGGCAGAGACAGACTGCAGGTCTGGGGTGAGCCGGAAACGATGTGGACTGGCAGAAACAGACTGCAGGTCTGGGGTGAGCCGGAAACGCTGTGGACTGGCAGAAACAGACTGCAGATCTGGGGTGAGCCGGAAACGCTCTGGACTGGCAGAAACAGACTGCAGGTCTGGGGTGAGCTGGAAACGCTCTCGACTGGCAGAAACAGACTGCAGGTCTGGGGTGAGCCGGAAACGCTGTGGACTGGCAGAAACAGACTGCAGGTCTGGGGTGAGCTGGTGCTGTCAGTCCCGACGGTCTGAGTTGGGACAGGAGCAGGGTCAGCAACCGGGTCGCTCAGAGCCTCCAGTAACTGCGGACTGGCTTCAGTGTCGTTGGCCGGAAGCGCTCGGACCATTTGATCCGAATCGTCCTCTTCAGAGTCGTAGCCAGAGTCTTCATCTGGACTGGAGTCAGTTGAGTTGAGGGCAGTGAAAAGTTGTTGAGATGCCATGGTCTCAGTGGTCTCAGTGGACTCAGTGGACTCAGTGGTCTCAGTGGACTCAGTGGTCTCAGTGGTCTCAGTGGTCTCAGTGGTCTCAGTGGTCTCAGTGGTCTCAGTGGACTCAGTGGTCTCAGTGGACTCAGTGGTCTCAGTGGTCTCAGTGGTCTCAGTGGACTCAGTGGTCTCAGTGGTCTCAGTGGTCTCAGTTGTTCAGTGTCTCAGGAAATCAGGAACCGTTGTAAAAACAAAGCTGTTCACCGCAAGTTCATGAGAGAAGTGACACATTCACCTGCTGTGCAGTTGGAATGTCACCGATCAATTCCAAAGCAATGCTACTGTGACCTCATAATAATACATTCATGTGACTTTTATGTGTATTGAACTCTACAATACCCTGTTATATGCCCCCTAATATTTTATTTTATTTTATTTTATTTATTTATTATTTATTTCTTGTTCCCCTCAAACAATGTTTTTTTTTTCATAAAAAAATTTTGTCATAAATTTGTTGACCTGCCTACTGCACTACAAAGCCAAAGTGCAGTAACTACGCAAAAAGTGAAACTGAGAAAAATGACTTTAAAGTTTATCCAAAGTCCAGGAAAATAGGTTATGGTTAGGTTAAGTGATAATGTGCTCAAGTATTGTATTATTATAAAGTAAAATTTTGTATATATAAACGCTGACTATAAATTTGACCTATGACCCCTAGAATGCAGTTACTGCACTTTGCCTTTGTACCACCTGATGCAACTGCATGGATTATGCAAAGGCAAAGTGCAGTAACTACCAATATCCATGTATTTGTACTTTATTTTTGTTTTTTCATTGATATATAATATAACATTTTTAAGTGTACAGCTGAAATAATCCAGGTGTTGCTTCGCCAATATGAAACAGCTAGTTCATTAACAAGATATAGGAGGGATGGGGGAAGAGTGGGGCAGGTGCTGGGTAATATAAAATATTAATAATATATTTCCATTTTTTTCAGAATATAAAAAAAATATAACATAATGGTCACATACATTCAGAAATGTCATCTATCTGTAAAATTAATCAATGAAGCAATCAGGTTTTCAATCAGAATATAAATATAATTACTGAATAAAAATCAATTGACTACATTTACTGCGTAGGCTGGGCTAAAAGAAGAGACTATGAGTGTTTTCAAGTTGCAGGCTGGATTCATCAGTCATCTCACATCATTTAGACTGACGGTGAGCCAGTGATGTTTTGATAGGTTACATGGCATTTCCAGTGAGTCAGTCAGCATCATGTGTGCAGTTTCTGCTCCTCTCAGCATTATAATAATCATCAAGGGGGGGCAGTGCTATTAACTTAGCCCTTTATTTTATGTATGTAATGTTGGCTTGCCAGTTTTCTTACCATTATCTGGGTATTTGTTTTTTAATGCAAGTTCCACCATGAGTTTTCCTCTGGATAGCGCCATTACTGCATAGCTTGAAGTCGTAGTAACTGCAGCTGCAGCGCGGTGAAACCAAGCCAGAGTGCAGTAACTTCACATACTGCGGTCTGCCTTTGTTTTCTCATGGATTTTGTACTTACTGCAAATTTGACAGTCCTTTTTCTCTAAAATGGTGATTAGTTCAGCCCAGGCACTTTGTCACAAGATAAATACAGCAGCCTAGTTGAATACAATTTTAATTAAAAAATAAATAAATAAATAAACACCCTCTTTGCAACATATATTTAGGAAAGGTGTAAGTTTAAATTAGTAAGAATCACTTTAGCTAATGAACATGTTAGAAAACTACCACAGGAAGCGCGCAGACACACACACACACACACACACACACACACACACAGTGGAGGTTATGTATATGATTAGTTGCCTATTGTGTGGCCTACACACACACACACACACACACACACACACACACACAGAGGTAACACAGGGTGTAAGTAACTATTGTTTCACATTTTGAACTGAATGAAAACCACCTTAACAGTTAATCAAAGTGTCGATTTAGATTCATTTGTACATTTGATGAGTCAAAACTGAGTCCTCTGTACTCTCTTTTCCATCCATCCTATCTGCAAACACAGGAGCTGCATGGCATGCTGGTCTACCGCTGCCTGACCTCTGGACCTCTGGACCTCTTTAACATTTACCACTAAACCGATAGATATTCAGTTGAGATGAAAACTGAACTAAACAGCACCTCATACTCCTGTGTCACATAAAGGGTTGAAAATCAGATAAGTGTATGTGTCCTTGTGTGTGTGTGTGTGTGTGTGTGTGTGTGTGTGTGTGCGCGTGTGACTTGTGTGTCTCCATTGCCCTTTTCATGCTGACCATATAAACATCCCAGTATATCTAACTCTCTGTGATGCTTAGATCAAAGCGCACAATGTTATTGGCTGGGAAGCCGACTGACTCGGATCACATGACCCCAGAGAGAGGAAGTGCACTGCAGCGAGGTCACACAGCGGGGGAAACAATCACTCTGACAGAGCACGGAAGGAAGCACAGGGTGTGTGTGTGTGTGTGTGTGTGTGTGTGTGTGCACATGTGATGTCATTTCCTCTTGGAGCAACTGAATGGACAGGAAAGCAGCTTATCTAATAGACTCCCAAAAACACGGTTAGCATTGAAAAAGGTTGACAGCCATACGGAAAAAACTGAATTTCAAATTAGAATTCCAATTTTATCTTTACCACCTGTCTCTCATACATAGAAACTTAAGTCTTCATATTGATGTCACCAATAAAAATGAACTGTAGTACTCACAATATGCAATATAACAAAGTGTCATTGAGCAGTAGAGTGCAGTAGAGTGTAAACAATGTCATCCTTGTCATTCCTTCAGTAGAATCTGACTTGGGCTAACAGTACAGTAAACTACAATCAGTGGTGTGAAGGTGGAGGTCAGTGCACTGCTGTTTTTTGTTTCTGCCTTCCTGATCCTGTGTCAGAGCAGAGCAGAGCGGCGCGGAGCAGGGTGGGCCCAGCCTCCGAGCCTGCACCCTCCAGGCAGGTCACCCTTTATTTAGACCCCTAATAAGGCCTCTCCCTGCGGGCAAATAATTGGCCGCAGCCTCCTTGGCCCGAGAGAGAACCAGGCAAGACTGCCAGCAGAGACTGAGAGTGGAAAGGTGTGGTTACGCAATAACACAGAGACATTATGGGCACACAGAATAACAACATGGCATACACACACACGTTCTCTTACACACACACACAATGGGACGGTGTTTGAACCCATACTGTGGGAATGTTGGCTCCAAAACATCCGCTGAATGACAAAGTGCAGCACTTCAGTTTACATCCAGTGTAAAGTTCAAACCAGGAACATATAACATTAAATGGCCTGTATCAACAGGAAAGCACACCCGTAATTATATTTCATCAAGAGCTAGTTATAAAGTACTTGGCGTTGCGGCTAATAGCGACGGGAACATATTGATTTATCAAATGCCGAAGAGAGTTTGATCTTTAAGTGCGGTTTCGTGAGGCCGCGAGCGAGTAGCCGCTTTGTTTCTGTGAGTCACTCAACACATCTGATAAACAAATCAACACACAGAGCGGCGATAGTCGAGTTTCCCTCACGTCATGCTGTGAGACGCTGTCTATATGCCGCTTTAACGCCGTTGGATGCTGTTAAAAGACGAGGTAAAAAGGCCTGGTAAACCCTAAGATGTTAGATCATAGTTGGCCCACTGCTTCATTCCCCTCCATTTACAGGAATCTAGTTGGCTGGTGGCCGCGCTTGATAGGTAGGCCTACCCAATCTGTAGGAGGAAAGGAGAGAAACATGTGCTTTTGTGTGTGTGTGTGTGCGTGTGTGTGTGTGTGTGCATGCGTGTGTGTTAATAAAACCCAAAGGTGCAAGGCTCTACCACTATGTCTTTTCTTGACTTTTCTTAAGGACAGGGTTGTCTCAAGTACTTATTTACTTATTCACTCATTTACTTACTTTTATTTAGGTAAAATGAAAACCAGTGGCTATGGGCATACACAAGAAGGTAGCCAATCAGCATGCAGTACTACTAACAGTCCTTCCCCTCATTGTAAACAACACAAATAGTCAAGTAAATGAACCTTATAAGGGATAAGTAAACAGTGGCTACACAGGGAGAGCAGTTCATACTGTATATAGGCACTGTATTTAAACAATCACAGCCATCTGAATACAAAAAAATACTTGAAGTTTCTGCATCATGTCTCAAGCTGCCTCCAGAAACCTCATACTAGAAGCCTGTCTAACCCTATGTAACATGCTGCTCCATACCACAATCTACCCCGCTCTGCTGCATATATTTTTACTGCAACTGTAACGCTAATTGCTATTTAACAACCGTACTACTGTGCGAGCGCTGCCAAGGTTAGGCTTCCATCACAAGACAAAAAAAACGACTGCTTAAAGAACAGACATCCAGATAATACATGGGTGACTACACACACACAGACAGGCAGTCTGCTGCGTCGGGTGACAGACGGGCCTCTAAGGACGCGGTTACTTGTGTTACTGACAGACATGCGGACATTGGGCTTTAATCAAACAGCCCTCTAGTGCAGTGTGAGATCTGATCCGCGGGCCTCAGTGTGAGGTAGCAGAGGAGGAGGAGGAAGATGGAAAGTAGGAAGGAAAAGCACGGATGATGTATTCTGGAAAATGTGTCCCCCTTTTTTACCCGCTGGGGTTTGTGAACTGTAAAGCGCTGCCAAGAGTTTAAGGCTGCCCCCTCTTAGTTGGTCACTACGCAAAAGGTCAATTTGGTCTTATGTGACTAAGAGTTTAAGACACTACACTCACTTTAATCTCTTTTCCAATGATCACACCGCTGTCACACCAGCGTGGAAACTGTATGCTAAAACAATCGTATAGACTAGTGAGTTTAGCCACCGCACCGAAGCACCTCTCTGCTAAAAGAGTCATATAGGCTCTGATTCAGAGTTGGCGCACATAAGCCTACGTACTTGAGACAAGATCCTCGTATTCTGATTCGTGCTGTGTGGGTTGGAGTGGTGCAGAGGAGAAAATTTAAATTACCCCTCTCTCGTACCTGCGTGAAGGGCGTCTTTTGTTTTCACTCAACTGATTAAAGTGGCAGACAATGACTGGCCCCAGAATAAAACCTCAGTGAATGACAGTGAAGGCAACGTGAAGTTGGGGTTCCCCCAGTGGAGCTGTCTGATTATACAGAGGCCATGTTACTCACTGGGCAATTTTCAAGAAAATCTTCCCTCACAATAGCAGGAGAATAATATCTCACACCATTAGACAACATTTCAATTGAGCTTCAGAGACTTAACAAGATATAGGGATAAAGACAGAGTAGATATGACGGAGTAGCATCAGTAAAGCAATAAATGGGTTTAAAGTAATAATCCGTGGCATTTTCACATAAATAAATTAGAATTTTGCTACTCTCTATTATTAACTGATGTAACACAATAGTAATTCAATCTATAGCCAGTTCATGAAAGCTTTTACATTTGCTGTTCTAAACACCCGGTGTCCCATAGGTCTTTCCTGGGAAAAATACTCTGCACACAGGAAGTGATGCGTTTTACGTTTCCGGCAGCAGCAACAGTTGTTTGCTTGGAATTAACAGAAGAAGAGCTGGGTAGTTAGCATGAGCAGTGACAGCCACCGTGACTGAACAGACACAGAAAACAGAAACTCAAACTTCATCAACAGAAAATCCAAGTAAAAAGACGTCACAGTACTGGACACACTGTCTGATTGACAGGTGATCTCTGGGAAGTGCAGTGCAGAAACACCACAGACCACTTATCAATAAAGCTGTCACCAAAATCAAACAAAATCAAACAAAGAAGAACCTTGTGGATTACCACTCTAAGTTTGTCATAGAGAAGACATTAGAGATTGGTTTTGAATGAGAGGGAGTAGAAGAGGTGTTGGCAGAGTATAGGTTAGACCTGGAGGGATATTATGGAGAAGCAGACTTACTGTCGGGGTTGGGGGACTTGCGCCCGGCGTGGTTCGGCGAGGAGCAGCGGAAGGTGGTGACGATGGTGTTGTGGTGAGGGTTGGGGTGGTGCGGGTGGTGCACTGCCGGGTGGTGGCCGTTGTTCTCCGGGGCCCTGGTGATGCTGATCTCGGGTTTACGGACATCCCCGGGACTGGGGGGCTCAAACTTGCGAGTGTGATTCTGCTCGGGGGTCCGGCTGGTGCCGTTGTTGTTATTGTTCCCCTCGTTGCGGCGCGTCGCCGGGGAATCGGTGGGCGTCTTGGCGAAGGTGACCTCCCTCTTGTGGCTCATCTCGGGGGTCTTGGAGTGGCCCAGGACCTCGGGGCGTTTCAGGGCGCTGTTGGCCGCGAAGCGCGCGGAACCGGGGCTGGTGACGTTGTCCAGCTGCTTGTTGGAAGACGACGAGATGTCGATGGAGAGTTCGGAGCGGCGCGATACGGGCTCGGGGGTCTTGGAGCCCCCGCCGCCCATGATGGAGCGGGGCTGGGTGTAGTTGTGGTTGTTGTTGTTGGAGGCCGGGGCGGCGGTGCCCAGGTCGCGGTAGTAGATGCTGGTGGGAGACATGGCGTTG
This sequence comes from Centroberyx gerrardi, assembly GCF_048128805.1. Classification (NCBI taxonomy): domain Eukaryota; kingdom Metazoa; phylum Chordata; class Actinopteri; order Beryciformes; family Berycidae; genus Centroberyx; species Centroberyx gerrardi. The sequence goes on along the minus strand of NC_135999.1, from coordinate 6,281,137 downwards.
CGGTGGGGGGGGTTGGCCGTCCGACGGGAGCCGGGGGAGTGAGACGAGGTGTCGACATCCTCCACCTCGAAGGACCTCTTCAGAGCTGCATGGGGGGGGAGAGAGACAGACGCATGAGCCATAAGTCATCAAGCGTATGGTCATTTCAGGTAAGAAAGGCACATAACATATGGAACGCACAGTTTCTTCAGCAAAATAAACTCTTTCTCTTTTACCACTTTTTACATAGCCCATTTATGGGTCAAAGATGTTGTTTGTGAGGATAAATAATGCCATAAAATATTCATCAGAAAGGTCACATCAATTATCTGAGCAGTAAACAACCCATATTCTCATTCGAAAAACCATTATGAACTATATCCAAGTTGTAAACGGCCTGAGGTTTGAGGGTGGGGAAGCTGGAGAAGCAATTCCAGTGGCAACACAAAAGAAACAGCATACCTATTTAATTTGAACTCCCCGTCATCAACAGCTGAACCGCACCGCGCTAGGTTTCTCCTTTTTCACAGGCATTTTCATTAGACTGTGTAAAATCGTGCATGGCGTGTTTATATAGATTTATACGGTGCCATGTGTCATTACTTGGATGCAAATGTGTGCGGTAGACTGCAGTGTAAACTGCCAGCGTTCGACACAGATTCATTTTGCAGAAAGAGTTTCACGACATGTTATGATGCACGCAATAAACCGAGCATCGCTCACTGCCATGCATCGAGGCAAAAAAGTCTCCCTGAATTTGAGAAACATGAGGCGTATCTTTCCCCTTGGTTAGTTGTGACGTGAGGAAATGGCTGTACGGTCCAATACGAAGATACTGAGGGGTGGAATCGCCCCCTGGCCAGCAGGCACTGGCTGCAAGTCAATTTGAATTTGACTCCCATCGCGGAGTCGCTGTGCCAAGCCAGTGGCCACGAGCTGGTAGTGTAATGACACACTAGTTAAGCCGGTCCACTCACGCACACCCATGAGGACTCTCCTCCAAAACGCAGCACTGATCATCCGATCTGTTTGCGGCTTGCAGTGTGTGTATGTCTTTTTATGTGACTATATGTATTTATGTTCAAAGTGCTTGTAAAAGACGCATCTTGTACTGTAAGCACGTGTTGTGGGAATGCAAATGTGTTTATTTTTGTGTTGACTGCACCCACAGGGAGGGGACCCCAGGGTGCCCCGGTCCCACTGCCCTCCGTGTAAAGCTGGAACTCTGTCAGGGGACGCCGGGCTGAAGACAATCACATCAAAGGCCTCTCCCAACACACACCAGCCACCACCGCTAATCGAATTTACTGCTATAAGCTGCTCCGTTCCAACACAGCAGACATCCGATACAATTTACCCCCTAAGACAAATTCAGCGCTTGCCAAAAGCTAATTTAGCGTTCCGGAGCCAATGTCTTGGTCTTTTTCTCATGTGAGCCAGTTATCAGCCACGCTAACGACATTCTCATTCCACCGCGGGACTAAAAGTCCATGTCTGCACTCATGTTCTGCAGTGTACGCTGATTTGTGCTACAAATCTCCTTCATCCCCCTCTTTATCTAGACATTTAAGCATACTTTGTTATGATTACCTTTCATCTTTTGCTTTCTTGCAATGTAGCAGCCTGTCTTGCTTTCGCCCATAAGTCTTGTTAAGGCTGCAGAGCTCCAGTCGCTAGTCGCTCCATCCCAATTTTACAGTATCTGATTAATGTGTGAAAAGCGTAAAATGTCCCTTCATAAGAACACAAAAGGCTTTAATGTTTGAAAACCAGTAAACAGCCACTTTAACAGTTATTTTCTCACGCTTCCATCACTCATTTTCTTCGCTGGACCTTTGATGAAAACGGAGCTCACTATTCAACGAGGCACCATAAAACAAAAATCCATCCTTTGATAGATTTACATATAAAAAATTAAACACAACAATAAACTTGCACTTTGCAAGTGGTGTCCAAACCCACGTTGCCACTGGACTGTGTCCCTCTTAACCCCTGCTTTCCTCCCTCTTGTGTTTTATGATTGCTGAGAGGGAGTCCAAGGCTGTGGCTACTTTCAAGTCTGGCCAGAGCGTGAGCCGCTCTGCCAAAATCGCTCTGCAGATTTCATAAGGAGCCGCGAGGTTGTGATGCATGCTGTATGGCGAGGCATTCATTTTAACCTCCTCAGAGAGCCGCTACACTTCAGGAGACTGCGTACAGCCTAATACCTCCTGACGTTTGCTGTATACTTTTGTACTGTCTTGGGATAGCTGTGAATGTGAGAACTAAAGCAGAACATGGGAGAGATATCAGGGTCTGTATTCACAAAGTTTGTCAAAATACGAGCGCTGATCTAAGACGTTGTTTTGCCAGTGACCTGTTTAGCGATCTTAGATCTTGGCTGCTTTGTGATTGCATGCCCACAGGCAAGGGACTGGAGTAGAGGACTTGAGTGCTTTCCTCTCAAGCAGTTTGTTTGTATTTAGAGACTGTGCAGTCAAGTGTACAAGATTTAAGAGCATAACTGAGTTGAATCTTTCTATGGTTAAATATCTGGGAATAGAAAGAATGGAAAAAGACATTCTGGAGATCTCGCACTTAGACGATCACTCATCTATTCTGTTTTCTAGGATCATGCTTTTCTTTTTTTCCCAAAGACTCTGGGTTTTCCATGCGGTCAGAGGTCGTTCTTTCCCTCTCTTTCTTGTTCAGCTAAAGCAAAAGCACACAGAGAAGAGGGGGTTTGCTTCCATGGAGGCATACGGACTAATATTTCGATGTGTGCGAGCGCAGGACACACAGACAGATGGATGAAGGAGCAGCGTTCCCAGTGAAACAGCATTCCCAGACTATGAGCCGCTCCACCTCAGAGGAACCCCATTAACAGCCGCCAGGAGTCTCGTCTCCCCGCGTCCCCCCAGTACCTATCACTGTCCAGTGTCCAGTATCTCACACCGTCCCGTGTGGGAAGATATAGCAAATATATAGCTCGAGATTACCGCCGCAACAAAAACAAAGATGGCGGCAGCTGTAGCTTTAATTTGGTTCACGCTCTTTTGTCCTAATACGGCCCAGGTGTGAGGTCAGGCTGACTCTTTATCATCGGCGTCATCGCACACTCTCAAGGACGTCCCGACCAACGAACACAAACATACAGTATCGCCTCAGCCCAGATGCACCGCGAAGAGATAGTGCCGTGTCTTCCAAGTCAGGTGTGAGGGGGGGGGGGGAAAGGGTGAAAGAGAGAGAGAGAGAGAGAGAGAGAGGAGGGAAAAGAGAGAGACAGATGGGAGACAGATAGGAGACAGAGAGGTCACAGGCTGATACACGAACAGGTCAAAACAGGTCAAGACAAAGTGGTCACTTTTACTGTGCGCTCTAGGCTTTCTCTATCAGTGTACTATTAGTTGAGGTTGACAGCAGTCTTACAGCAAACCCCTCATAGGCCTTCATGTTAACAATCTAAATGAGGTTTACTCACAGCGGAGAAAAATAGCTGGTTGAATATGAAACATCACAACTTACGATTTAATAGGCTACTCAAAAATAGGAAAAGTTAAAAGTGGTAATACCAAATCCATGTGTTTTTTTCCCATTTTGGCAACAAAATAGGAATGTCTTGTGTATGAGTGGTAATCCATCAGATTCTTCTTTTTTGGATTTTGGCGACATCTTTGGTGCTAAGCGCTCATTGCTGTGGTGTTTCTGCACTGCTCTTCCCAGAGATCACCTGTCAATCAAACAGTGTGTCCAGTACTGTGAAGTCTTTTTCATTGCATTTTCTGTTGACGCAGTTTAAGTTTCTGTAGGTGGCGCTCTTTTCTTTGTCTGTTCAGCCATGGTGGCTATCACTGCTCATGCTAACTACACAGTTCTTCTTCTATTTATTCCAAACAAACTTGAAACATAAAATGCATCACTTTTTCCCAGGAAAGACCTACCAGACACCCGGTGTTTAGAACAGCAAATGTAAGAGCTTTCATGAAACTGGCTTACTTCAAGTATTAAAAACAATGAGGAGTGCTTAGCAAGTTACATTAAGCAACCCTGAAGTGATTGTATGAAAAATAAATATAATTCTCAGGTTTGGGTCCTCCTTTGCGACTGGGTTAGATCAGCTTTCTAAAAGAGAGGGCCAGTCTAGACTGAGGACAGACAGTCTGTAACTGCTGGAGAGTGAGGAGCAGGAGCAGGAGCAGCCCCCTGGGGACTGTGGAGCGCTCCACATGCTAAAGTCTCATTAGCACAGAGACAGACTGAGAAAATCGGGGCGGGTGGGGGGTGTGTGTGTCTAGAATAGTCTGATCTCACTGGTTACTGTGCAGTGATGGAGTGGTAAATACAAAAGTTGGATAACCCCCAGCTGGTGATCATCATAAGGGATCAGAACCACCTCTATTTGCAAAAATCAATCATATTTTCAGAAAAACACTTCATTTTTTCTTTAAAAATCCTTTTCTTCATTTACTATCAGTCTAAAAAGGTGAGGAAACTCATTTCTGCAAATAAAAAGTTGGGCAAACAGTGAGCAAGGTGGGTTTATCCTCCTCTACATCCCTGTTACTGTGTGTGTTATGGCTATAGACAGTTTCCAAAAGCACAGTGCAAGCCTATTGTTAATGCTAATCTTGCCATAATCCACCATTACTGGGCTAGGTGACGACACACGTCACTTCTCAGCTTCACTTACTTCCTGATCACATTCTATTACTGCAGACCCGTAAAGACTCAAATAATCTACTCGGCAAGACAACCTCACAAACCACATGGCTATTTGTACATGTATGAAAACACTATGTGGTAGAGGAACGAAAAAACCCTACTAGCCCAATATTTAAATTTATCGAAGATGTGCTTACTGTACATGGCCTTGAACTCACAACCGGTCTCGTAATTATAGACCCGAGCAATAAACCGATCGATCAAAATTATTCACAGTCAATCAAGCAGCTCAACATGACACCAGTTGGCTCGACAAAGCGCTGTGTGTACGCACATGGGAGCGTAGCCGGTGTCAACAGCCGCAGAACACAAGCCTGTGTGGTCAAAGTAGAATAAATACGACAAAACCACCCGCTTGACAGGGCAAGGCCAAACAAAAAGTGATAGAATTTCACTCGATGGTATTTTGCTTGGTCAGTCGAAACCTTAATGCTACGCTGTCAAACACATGCTTCCTCCGGTGCCCGCTGACGGAGAAGCACTGACTTATTGGCTGACCAACGGCAGCGCAGAACCACTGCGTCAGATTTACTGTGTGGTTCCCTCCCGGGCTGGCCGACACCCGCCGTCCAGCACAAAGGAATTCTGGGAGTGTTGGAGGTGTCGGGGAAAGAGGGAGGACAGGGGATGGAACCGAGGGGAGGAGGGTTGATCTTGGGTCACATTTTCCATTGAAGAACCAGGTGTTAAAAAGGAAGATCTGAACCCTAGTCAGCACCTATAGGGCAACTGCATCCTTGATTGGAGAATTCAGAGTGCAAACACACACACACACACACACAAACACACACAGACACACACAGAGAGAGAGAGAGAGAGAGAGAGAGAGAGAGTCATTCAGGCAGCTGTTGGACAGTTGGCCTGTGGTGCTAGGCTTCAGGCTCCCAGGCCTCAACCTTTTGGCAGGTAAAGCCTTGTTCTGCTCCTTTGATCAGCCACTGGTTAACTATGCACCTCGTGAACAGACTGATTTAGTGACCAATGAGAGTAGGGGAGAGAGTGGCCTCATTCCAGTTAACACCTGTTAACACACACACACACACTGTTTGGAGTTGCATTGCGATACAGATAGAAAGGGAGTGTGAGGGAGGGGAGCCGGTTGGCAAGACGGAGTGATGCAGAAATGATTAAGTGTGTGATTAATTTTGGGCAGGGTGACCTGGAGGAAAGCGGAGGAATGAGAATGTTCGGACCAAGCACTTTTACTGTATGAATCACACCACTTGACACAAAACATGTTTCAGCAGAAATTCATTTTTGCAAGAAGACTGGTGAATTATTGGGTGGAGAACATGATAATGCAGAGCTGTCAGCTTTATCTGCAGCCTCTTGGTCCTTGGTGTGTGTGTGTGTGTGTGTGTGTGTGTGTGTGTGTGTGTGTCGTGACCTTACACAGACAGAAGCCAGTATAACTGACAGCCAGCGACATCATTCTAACCCGATTCAGCCGCAATGCCTGCACATCTGTAAATAACACACATGTAGAAATACCATTTCTATTTAACTGGCCCGAGGCAGGCTTACTCGTAAGGCTTGATATGGTATTCCTGCCACCTGCAGCTGAATATTACTTTCCTTAAAGCGACCAACAAGACCGCAGAGAACTGTTAAAAAAACGTGTTGTGTATGTTATACACATAAGCCACTCGCACCGACTTAATAACACATTGCCTCTCAGCCAAGTTTTGACAAGGTACCACACACACACACAGTCTCGCCATTTCAATGTAATTTCCTCTCTCTGCCCAGATACACTGGAGCAACAACATGGTGCCTATAAGCAGATAATCAGTCCAAACAACTTGGGCTGGGAGCGAGCCTCAGTTTGAGTTGGCAAACACAGAGCGAGCCCATGTACAACACTACAGAGTCTCTCCACATCTACAAATATGGCCTTAGTCTGGGCTTATTCTCTGGTGACTCATAGGTTTAGAGTCAGTGGAGTTATTCTCTACCTTTAAACAAAGATTGTTCCAGTTGGTAGTTTCTTTGGTCGTTTCTATCATCTAATATTAATCACCCTAAAATGTGTGAGCCCATCCAAGAAGCATTATTATATCTGTAGAGTACCAAATGTAAGAGAGTGAGCTAACAGACCAATTATCTTTCTCTTTCTGTGCCTATGTCTTCCACAGTGTGAGGCGCAGTGCAGTGTAATGTTGTGGAAAGCATAATGATCTAAGATGAAATGGGGATTTACCCCCTCATGTGCCTGCCATGCTCCTCTCTCTGCAGCTGTTCTCTGCACTGGATGGTAAAGCCTGGATGGTTCACTGAGACCATTACAGTCAACTGTTACTGATATTATTACACATGCTTAGTGGGATTTTAGTGAGACTCTCTGATCAGTGTTTTCTGTAGGTAGAACCATAGCAGTCGCTGCACCCCAATAGCAGATTCTGAACACTGCTACGTTTGCATGCATGGAGTAACCCAGCTATTGGCCATATTTGGTTACGGCCTTATTCAGCCTAAGATGTTTACATGTAGTTGAGTATCCATGTTGCAATGAATAAACCCGCTAACAGAATATCCCTGTCCACCTGTAGTGTCAGATAAAACAAGTCCGCCAAGAAATAAGTACGGAAATGTCCAGCTGCCAGCTACCCTGTGACTGAGCAGTAGGTTGTTACTTATACAGCAGAAAGATATGATAATCCCAATAGTAATAAGTAAGCACTGCCTGTCGCCGTGTTTTTTGTTGACATCAAAATGTACCCATAATGCTGTGGGAATCTGAGTTTGCACAGATGGCAAAAACCAAAAGTGAAAGGAGCGAAGATGTTTACACGCAATACTATACTAAATCAGGCATCAGAATACGGGCTTAAGTGGGTTATTCTAACCCAGTTATGATGTTTATATGTGTCGACCAAAACTAGATTATTCAAGTAACAGGGTTAAGAATGGAGTTCTCAATGCATGTAAATGTAGCCATTGAGTACGTTGACATGCACACTAATAATTCGATCTTAACCCGATTAAGGTAATACCCCACTACTGTAACTGTCACGTAAAACGCCTTTATCTGATTATCTTTATCAGGGTAAGGTTACAAACAGAGTAAGCATAACCTGACACCTATAGATTTCTGCTCAATCTTTTGATTTATTAGGGCATGTAAACACCTTACCTCAGATTTCTTTCATCTTTTTCAAACTGCCGGTCACCAAACGCTGTAACCCGGATGTTATATTTACAAAGTGACATAGTGGGGTGATGAGCGGCAGACCGATTATGAAACAAATCCATGTAATCCAGGTTATTAGAGAAATCACATTACTTCACACCATGTAAACACTATAATCTAAACACTGCCATAAGCTGATTACTCCCAGCAATCGGAGTATTGGCGGTGCAGGAAAACATATTCAGTGACTCCTCCTGCCTCTTCCTCTCAGCATCACTCCGTGGCATCTGACAGCGTCGGTCAGGCCCAAAACCAGCTGGAGGGACCCACGCTGACCGGAGGAGGAACAGGAAAGAAGTGGGGAAGGAAGAAAGAAAGAATGGAGGAGGAAGCGGAGGACAAAGGGGAATTAATGCCAGCTCCGCTCCGGCTTAGTGAAACAAAGGGGAGACAGAGCTGTGAATGTTGTATGATGGGCTAGACAGATGTTTGCTCTTAGCACTGAGGCTTCTGCTGTCTCCCTCTTAGTGCTTTCAGCTCAGGGCTTTCCGGGGTTGGGATAGTATTGTGTCTTGGTGCTGTGTTTGTTTCTATTATTGACGTAACTGGGATATAATCAATAACAGATTATAGGCTACAGGGACTTGGCTAGCGTATGCCCACCGCCCTGTTTTTTTAACGCACACAGACACACACACACACATGCTTGGAACACACAGCCTTGAAAACGCATGTGAGATACGCACACAGACACGCGCACACACTCATACACCTACACATACATAAATGAAAAAGATGTGATTCAATATGAATACTATTCAGAACTCATATTTCTGACTGTTCTGCTTTCACTCCCTCCTTGCCACAACCTGTCAAAATGAACATCTGAAGTAAAAGCAAAGCAAATGACAAACCTTCAAAATCAGAAATAATCCCCTCCAAGTGTGGATTGACTCCAGAATCAGACATCTTTTTGGACATGAAAGTTCACAACACCGCTCTCCTTTTCAACGCTCCCTGCTAATTCTTGAAACAAATTCCAAAATAGAGTCAATGAGGGGAAAAAACACAAACAAGTCCAAGCCCACAACTCTCTTAAAGGAGCAACTTATTTTCACTGCCTTCCTCCTCTACTTTCTATATCGCTGCATTCAGACTTCACAGAGAGTGAGAGGCAAGCCTCCTCCCTTCTCCTCCCCTCCCTGTAGCAAGAAACTCACTCCCTCTTTTCCCTTCTCCCTCCCTGTCCTCTATGTTGGTGTGTGTGTGTGTGTGTGTGTGTCAGCGTTTCCCTTACCCCCTACCTACACACACACATACAACAGACCCTGTCATACCCAGAGACCTTTTTGCACCAAAGCGGCTCTCAGGTCTGATTTCCTCATCCAGCCTGTGAGCGGCTCTGACAGCAGAGCGTGGACAACATGTCACACAGTCACTTTAACCAAGTTAACCTGCAATCAGACAAGATTCCCCCATTAGGACTGCAGCCTTCAGGCCCTCAGACGGCCTTCAGGAAGGCGGGCTCGTTTCACTGCAGCTAACACGAGCTGACCTCCACTTATGGCTGTCATAGCCAACACAGGGACCGCAGTTAAGTAAGAGCTTAGGTCTGTAGTCTTGAGTAAACAGCCTCTACAAAACTCACTGGCATGTTAATTAAAGTGCAGTCACTTCTCTCTGGCAGCTGCTGAAAAAAACCCTGACTTTCTGTAGAAGAAATGGCATTAACGCTATACGACGGGGGCCTCTGGGTGCTCAGAGAGCGACTCGTGCACCAACTCGCCCCCTTTGACATGGTAAGATCAGGAAGAGCAGAGGAAGTGTGGGTTCGGTGGACACCTCTGACCTGGTAAGCTAATACGTCTGCAGCAGAGGGGGAGGCAGCCTGACGACAAGCTAGCTTTTGATGTGGCGGGTACAGTTACACTTCCCGTCCTTGAAGCCGCTGACGCTAATTTAGCGACTGCTCTTCAGAGCGACGGCTAAACACTGCTGAAAAGGTGTTGATAAAATAATCAAAAGTGATGAAATATCAAAGCTGTCCTTGTATTTGCTTAACCAAGTCCACCGGCTCCCGGTGGGACGGCTCTTATCCGTGAATCTTCCACTGTCCGGCACTCAACAGCAACAAAGCAATAGCGATGCTATCGGCGCAATTAGTGATGAGTGAGTGGCTTTTCCATGGTCACCACTTCCTGTTTGGAACCACACATGACTGGAAGTGAAGTCCATGATGACTTGTCCCTGTTCTGGGGTAAGTTTTACAATTTCCCCACTAATGATTAAGGCTGGTTCCTAGTCAGCTTTCTGTGGAAACCTCACCCCAAAGCGAGGACCACAGGAATTTGACATTTCCACCATCAGATACGGCCAATCGGGACACTTTCACCCACCAGATATGACCAATCACATGAGGTGTTTCACCCCTAGTGGAGGCAAAAAGGCACAATACCAGTGCCTGGTGATTTTATAGGGTGCAAGTAATCGGGGAAAACCCCATTTGAATGAAAAGCTCCATTCTAAGGGGCACTAATAGGATGCCAAGCCCACCTGGTGGCCCCTAACCTTAACACCTGAGAGGTCGCTGGTGATCCAGAATAACGCTGTGTGTTTACGGCGTGGTCTGGTTACTTCATATAACTGCCTGGAAGGTGTCTCCGGATAAGGAGCAGAGTGTATGGCAAACACAGTAGTGTGTGTATGTGAGTGCATGCACACAATTATGCCCAAATCCATCACTCAGGAACTTAACTGGGCTGAATACCTGTCCCCTGTGCCCCTTGCTGTCATGTGCTGTGTAATTAAGGCCTGCTATGGCTTTGAGTCAGTCTCATAAGAATGCACAATTGCACATAATGCGCATCATACATCCTGGCAGCTGTGTATGGGCATCTATAGTGCGTGTGTGTGTGTTGGTCTGTTTGTGCCAGTCTGCAAGTGTGTGTGCCCCTCTGCATGCATGTGTGTGTGTGTGTGATTATAGGGAGCATATGTTTGTGCATGTGCACATGAATTAGTGTTTATCCATGACACATGTGCATACATGTTAGACCTATATATCCGTGCTCATATATAGCACAGTGTGTGGCCCCCCACTGCCCATGCAGGCCCTAGTGGGCTGCACTGTAAACCATATGCCACAAAGCCCCGTAGTCCTCAATTAAACCAAAACACACGGTGTGTGAAATGCACACCTCCCCGAGCCAGTGTGTATTTATCTAAACATGGATACACACTCTGGGCTGGCTCCAAGGCAGGGAGCTGAGCGAGAGAACGAGGGAAAGCTCCAAAACAACATCTGGAGAAGCGTGTGTGTGTGTGTGTTTGCACGGTGAGTAACTGCGTTTGTGTGAATATGTGTGTGTGCATACATGTGCTTGTGTGTTTATCTGACCGTAACTGTGAACGTGTGTGTATGTGTGTGTGTGTGTGTGTGTGTGTGTGTGTGTGTCTCAGTACCCCTGAAATAGCACTGTAAACACAGTGCTCGGAGGCCTTAGAGCATAGCAGGATAAATCTGCCTAACCAAAACAATACAGGCTGCCCTACATCTCCGCGGCGCTGAAAGACAGCAGAGTTGTGCTTGTTATGCGCCTTGTTAATATCAACAATTATGGGTGTGTAAGTATGTAATCTAATTATGGACAGACTGATGTTTTACAAGTATTTATAGTAATGTTTTCCGTAGCAAGGCTGTCAGTTCCTGTGATTCATGTTGCAGTCATCTTTGTGGGTTAAGCTATTCACTTTGCATTTTAACATTTGTTTAACTTTTACTGTTATTGACAGTTGCCTCCCACATGTAGAAAATGATTCATGACCAAGCCAACAATGTGGTGTAAAATGTCCAAAAAAAATCCATGTACACCATTAAGTAAATCAACTAGTTCTCCTTTGTTGATGAGATTTATGCAGAAGAGCCATATCATGCACTTCAGGCTTTGTTGCTTGGTCATTTTAAGACAAACAGGAATTCAACACAACCACAAACATCGGCAGGATGTTGCACAAACCCGACCTCTCCTCTGTGTGTGTGTTATTTATATTTGCCTGGGTGAGCGTGTGCGTGTGAAACGTGTGCGGTTTCGGCGTTTATCTAAATGACACCTTTTAAAGCTGATCGGTTTGACCTTTCTGTCCAGGAAGTGTGACAAAATTATACTTGTAAATGTTAGCGTGGGGGAAAAAAAAAAAATCACCTAACAGAGCTTAAACAAAACCTTGTCACTGGGAGAGATACCGTCATGGTGAGTGAAACTGCGCTCCAGACAGAGGTGGAAATAGAGGTAGAGGTGCAAAAGGAGGAAGGAAGAGATAGAAATAGAGATAGAGAGAGAGCTCTGTGAGTCACTGCTGGCAAGGCAACATGTTTACGAAGATTGACAGAGAGATAGAAAGAGTCAATCAGGTGTTTGAGTGGGCATCATTAGCACGCAATACACTTTTGACTCAACACACTGCACTCTTACACCCTTCACACATGTATGAGTTGCCATTGAGTGCCAAGTCTGAACACGCTGCCTCATCCGTAGCATCACATCCAGTTGAAACAGAGAAAAAGAAGTCGGTTAAACTCACTCCTCTGGAAGAACTTGTTGTGTGGCCATTTGTCATGCTGGCAGGCGCAGGACTAGTGGGTTTAAGACATGGAAGTGACTCACTATGGGAGGGATTGTACTTTTTAGCACAAATGGACTTCATCTATTGAAGTCTTGTGTACCTCTATATCACTGTGAAGATGACATCACACTTGAGCATCTTGCCCATTTGGCCTCCTGTACATTACACTCACATGGTAAAGGTATAGGTACAGGTCTATCTATAGCATGAACTCCACATTTGACCTCGTCCCAACTGGTTTCCTCTTTGCACCATCATGGCACAAGTACAGCTGCATCTAAAGGATCACCTGCAACAGCATCCATTGAAGAGAAGTTCCTCTCTCCCTGTTCCTATCACCCCTGACCCGTGTTTCCCTCACGTTGAATAATGGTACCTGTCAGAAATCCTCCCTCAGGACGACTGAAGGTGGGGCTTCCCTAACTTTGCCCGGTCGCTTTCCTGTACTCCCTGTGCCGGCCGTTTTCACGGGTCCCTCTCTTATCATTACTCGGGACAAATAATAATACCAGAAACAATATGAGGTGGGATACTGGGAGGGCAGAGGGAGAAGTGTGGGGCGTTGACTCATAGAGGATATCCTGTACACTTCTTTTATGGAACATGGTGAGCTGGGTGATTTCCTTGATTTCCTTCGCTCTGGGTTCATGTGTGAGTGTGTTTGCGCTTGTGTGTGTGTGTGTGTGTGTGTGTGTAAGGCTGAGGGCACAGAGTGCTCTGAGTGGATACATCAACACTTCTAAAAATTGTACACTTGCATGCATAAACAGAGAAAGGCTCAAAGGGAGCTGTAGACTGTGAGCTCACATGCCAATACTGAACATTATACTGTGCTGAATACAGTTTGTTGAAGTGCAGTACAGGGTTCAGGTTGAATGGGGAGTGACACACATACTGAATAGCCAGGCATGCTGTAATAATGAATAGTAAAGCATTGCTTGTGACCCAATATGTGTCTGATTATATTCTTGTGTCACTGCTACAACATTAAGTGACACAGGACAACTGTTCTCCTCTCATTTCCAGACTGAAACCTTTGTTTTCATTCATTTTCTGGATCTAAAAATCAGTTGTCCCACTGCGTCACCTATTACCAATTACAACAAGCCAATGTGGGGACCATCTGGGACAGCCGTGACGGATGACATGTCATATTGAACATATTATCTTAATCCTGAACAGGCTAGGCGAAGGAACGATGGCTGTAAACTGGGAAGCCCTCGGAGCCAAAATGGAGGTGTTGCAGATGCACACACACACACACACACACTCCAGAGGGTGAAAATGTCATCTATGCAGCACGGCCTCAGCGCCTATCGCTATCAAAACAAAGTCTAAGGGGGGAGATCGGGGGTGCTTGTCGCCAAGGCAACGGGTCCAAACAGAGCTAAAGTGCGCAGGGTGAAGACCGGGAAGTAGCTCGGCCCAGGACTTCCTCATTTGCGCAGGGTGGGGGGGGGGGGGGGGAGAGAATGATGCTCGACACCAGTGTTTTCTTGGTGGAGAAATAATGCGCTGCCACCTCCCCTCTCCTCTCCTCTCCGCTGTCCTCAGCTCCCCCGCTGCAGTCAGTCTTCGCTACATTCCTCCACCTCCCATGAAAAAAATCCCCCCTGTCTGCTAAATATGAATCATCCACATGGAACATTTCACAGAACCGAGCGAAATGGTGGTCTGCACCGGCAGGACCAAATCACACGGCAACACTGCCACCAAGTGGTGCTAAGCGCAGATGCACGGTGTGTCTGTATGCATCATATGGCTCGCTGAGATTAACCACCTTATTAACGGCTGAATTAAAGGCTAATTTGCAGAGCGTCGCCCAGCTTGATGTCCGGCCTTAATCACTGTAAGGATTAGTCTTATCGTCTCAATCCAGACTCAACACACACGGGCCGGAACAGAAGTTGCATTCCGGTAAACAATCTCCATCTGCACTAAACTAACCGCACGTTAAAATCAATAAAGAGTCGCTGATTAAAGAGATCAAGGTGGATCGCTGATAAGAAGTAGCCATGCAACTCAGAATGCTGTTGTCGAGGAGGATGAAGTTTGAAGGAACAGCAGAGAGGCAGGCAAGTATTACACACTGTGACAGAATGATGCATGCTAAGCATTCCTGAAAAGAGTGGGCTCTGTCTGTCGAGAGCAAATCACATTAGCCGACATCTGAGCCCCGCTCTCACTTAAAATAAACCATCTCCGTCAATCAGAATTAATCGGACGTTTGAACTCGAGCTTAAAGTCCAGTCATGTGACGATGGCATGAAGATTTCCTCATTCCAAGTATTGACGGCTCGCAGCCGTGTATCTGGGTCAGTTGCCAATCAGTATCTCAACCAAGGCAACCAATTAAAGTACAGGCAGTCACTTTTCACTGGAAGATTAAGTTCCCCTATTCTGGGACGTGGACTCTGACACTTCTTCATATGAGGATTACTCATTGTTGCTCTGCATGCAGTATTCACAGAGGGACACAACAGACAGAAAAGAAATAGGATCTAAACTTTACAATGAGCTTAGCTGTGGTTGTCTATTAAATAAGAGAGGTGTAAGAGGAGAAGTATTTTGGTTGGTTTTAGGACAGACAGATAGACAGACACACACACACACACACACACACACACACACACACACACAGATACAGACAGACACACAGACTGAGGTCTCCAAAGGGATTCCTCCACCCCAACTGACAAACTAAAGCAAACACAAACCCATGGTGACTTCTGCCTGCCGCTGCTAGAGCCGGCAAGAAGCCGCTTCCTCTCAAGTCTAACAAAGGGCAAAAAAAAAAAAAAGAGAAAGAAACTCCCTTGCAAGAAAAAAAGTTCTCAGTGTTCAGAGTTTTCTAGAATATTGTAAAAAGCCAGAACTTACCAGCTATTCTGTCTCGCTCCATAACTCGATCACCACCTCAAATAGCCACATGTAACCTCTCCTTTTTCTCTCCTCTCCCTCCCTCCCTCCCTTTTCTTCCCGGAGACTTCCCCTTTCTCCTGACTTAGTCACCCTGTCCCCCTCTTTCAACCCTCCCTCCTCCCTCCTTTTCCTCTTTCTGTCTCCCTCGCTCTATTACTTTCCTCTTCGTCTCAAGTTTTAATGTCTTCAGTCTGCCAGGATAACAAGTGAATGAAGTCGACGTCCGCAGCCATGTGCTGGTCATATGGAGTCCCTCTCCCTTGCTTTCTCTTGCCTTTCACTCTCTCTCTCTCTCTCTCTCTCTCTCACACACACACACACACACACACACACGCTATCTCTATTTTTTTCTCAGATACACTCAAACACTCTTATTTTCTCTATTTTCTTCTTTTCTCCCTTTCTCTGCTCCCTTGATACTGAAGCTGTACTCTCTCTCTTTCTCTCTCTCCCTCTCTCTCACACACACACACACACACACACACACTCGTCTCTCCTGCTCCCTCGACACTGAAGCCGCATTGTGTCTTTGAAATGGAGCCTCGGCCCATTTGACCAAAGGTCCTCAGCTGAAAATAAACTCAGTCCACTCATTACTAAAAAGCGCCAGAAACTCAAAGCAGCTCACCAGAACACCAGCACACACTCTGACCCTTTAACCCCCTCCTCTAAAATACCATCATACATAATATCACCATACTAATGCCATTATCAGGATAGTGTGGAAACTACATAAACCCAGGGCCGATTATGCATGAAGTAGCTTCGAATAAGAGCCAAAGACTGCGAGTCATTAATAATTCATGAGGTCATCGTTGTGACAAGATCTCGGCCGACAAGCTTGTTCATCTTCCACACATCAGCCGACTTTCCCGGGTTGCTCAGCTCTATAGGAAATGAATGGACCTCCGGTGATTTGTTGATCGCGTTGCTCACAGTCTGAACGCACAGTAATTCTTCGAGAATTTATGACTGTGGGCCCTAACATTATTTTGTATATTCCTAATAGCCAGCACCTTATCTGGATCCCTCCTCCCCCACTTCACACACACACACACACACACACACACCCACGCACACACCTCATGCTGAGAGTTTGGCCTCTGACCCTCACCTTGCAGCTCGACAAGGTTAAGGGCCACTTAGCGAGCCGCCGTCTTGGCGAGAAACTCTCAAGCAAACACAACACACACTCATTTGCATGCACACACACACACACACACACACACACACACACAACTTTGTATTTGTGTCAGGGGAAAAGAAGGAGAAGGGACGGTCCAAGTTACAACACCCCACTTCCCCTTCCTCTTTCTCACGGGGGACATCCCACCTCTGCCCATATCCTGCGCAGTTTCATACAGCAAACAAACTAGCTTTAGCAAGTAGCATAAATATGGCTACAGACAATCTATCTCACACACACACACACACACACACACACACACACACAGGCATCTATGCAGTACGCACTCACGCATGCATGTGCGCACATGGACATAAATACACAGACACACACACACATAGTTTGGGCTAATAGGAGGGATAAAGCAGTGATATAGTCTGGTGTTTCTCCAGGCCTGCCTGATGACAAATGGCTCTCTCTATCTGTCCTGCTCTGATATAGGGAACCTATACACTGGGCTGGGAACGAATGTCTGTCTCTGTTTCAGTGTGTGTGTGTGTGTGTGTGTGTGTGTGTGTGTGTTGAGCACTCACACAAGACAACCAGGTTTGAAAGTTTGACTATCTGAGAAGATGACGAGTTAAAATAGACATTAATTTAACATACACATTATATGCATTTACAGTATATGCATACATAATATAGCATGTTGAGGTAGCCTATACAGGCCATTACATCCCCATTACGCACACACACACATATATACACACAGCTCCCACTCCCCTGCAGTCCTGGGGCCGTTTTGACATCAGCGGTGGAGGAGTGAGGAGAAGCAGAGCAGAGGAAGCAGATTAGGGATATTAGGGTGGAACCGCATTACGAGACTTTGAGCAGATTTAGCCCCAATAAGGCCTTCTGACTTATTCTAAAGATCAGGGTTAAAATACCACATCTGTTTTCTCAGAGGCACCCCATTCTGCAGCATATGGCAGAAATGTCAACTTTGGCATTTCATTCAAGAAATCTATTTTTTTTTATTTTTTTTGTTTTATCATTGATATTAGCTGAAATTAAATATGCAATCATGTTGAAGTGAACTGATTGTATGTTGTATTGGTGCTGGATTTGATTAAAAAAAATAATTACACATGCCATTTTGGTGGATGTTTATTACTAAACGCCTCACATTACTATGAGAACACATATTTCTAGCATGGGTGACATGCTGACAGTATTAGTGCCATGCTCAACTCACTGAGCTACAGCACCACATACACATCAAAAGAAGAAATCTTGAGGTGTTGGTTTATTGTGACCGGGCTGTGGGGAAACACAACATGGCCAAAAGTATGCGGACACCCCTTCTAATTAGTGGATTTGGCTATTTCAGCCTCACCCATTGCTAACAGGTATATAAAATAAAGCATACAGCCATGCAATCTCCATAGACAAACACTAGCAGTAGAATGGGCCAAGAGCTCAGTGACTTTCAACGTGGCAGCGTCATAGGATGCCACCTTTACAACAAGTCAGTTCATCAAATTTCTGCCCTGCTAGAGCTGCCCCGGTCTACTGTATAGGTGCTGTTATTGTGAAGTGGAAACATCTAGGAGCAACACCTCAGGTGTCCTCAGTTGCAACACTCACTACTGAAATGGGTTTCCATGGCCCAGCAGCTGTATACAAGCATAAGATCACCATGCGCAATGCCAAGCGTTGGCTAGAGTGGTGTAAAGCTCACCGCCATTGGACTCTGGAGCAGCAGAAACAAGTTCTCTGGAGCAATGAATTACGCTTCACCATCTGGCAGTCTGACGGACGAATCTGGGTTTGGCAGATGCCAGGAGAACACTACCTGCCCGAATGCATAGTGCCAACTTAAAGTTTGGTGGAGAAGGAATAATGGTCCGGGGCTGTTTTTCATAGTTCGGGCCCCTTAGTTCCAGTGAAGGGAAATCTTAACGCTACACCATAATATGACATTCTACAATTGTGCGCTTCCAACTTTGTGGCAACAGTTTGGGGAAGGCCCTTTCCCTATTTCAACTCCATATAAATGGCCATGATTTTGGAATGAGATGTTCAGGTGTCCACATACTTTTGGCCATATAGTGTAACACCACCGCTCAGTTAGGAGTGTGTGCTGTTTCCCTTGGTTCAGAGTGTGGTCCACTTGTCTGTTCAAAGGTCTCTGTGCATGTGATGGTGTGTTGAGCATTTTTGTAGAGGGAAGTCACATACTTCCTTTTTATTTGATTGTGTAAGTTCACAGTTGAGGTACGAACACATTCACAACGACCAAAAGAAAAATCAAAACACCGATCAAGGCCACAGTCCTCAGCCTTTCGGTGCTGAATCCATATGGAAAGCATGATATGTGCTGAGACAAACTGTGGCTTTAAAAATAGAGACACGTCTCGTTCGGCCCCTGGCTCTTTCTGCCTCATGATCATTTTCCAGACTTACAACGCAGTGCTAATCACAGGGTCAGGCCAAACAACGTGAAACACACACACATGCGCTTGTGCACATGTTGACTCACTCTCACACACACAAACACACGTGCAAACATATACATACACATATGCATACATCAGTGTGCGCACACACACACACGCAGTTGCTGTGCTGGGAAGTTCATAAAAGCAATGGGCGCTCTTGACATTTTAATTAAAGAGGACTTTTTTTTGGATGGGGCCAAATGGCAGAGGCCCCCCCCCTCACCCCCAGGTCCACCCAGCAACTCACTATGCTCAGCTGGCCTCCGCACAAAGAGCACTAGCCTGGGCCAAAATGGTACTCTGGTCACATGCAGACACACACATATATACACACACACACACTTTCTCTGACTTTCACACAAACACAAACACAAAGAAGTACTCTCTCTCACGCACACATACAAGCATATGCCCATGCAGCCACACACACACACACACACACACACACACACACACACACACACATATTTGAAGGCCAACACAGACCCACTGACATTTTACAGGACATGTTCTCTCTGCATAACTTTACATAAGATACTGCTCTTTCTTTCTGTTTCACTCTGACCAGTTGTGACTACACCTACACCTACAATGACTGTCACTGTGTGTGTGTGTGTGTGTGTGTGTGTGTGTGTGTGTGTGTGTGTGTCTATACCTGCTCGTGGCTGTACATGTGTGCTTATGGGTGTCTGAGTGTGGAGACGGTGCTACTTTTACGTTGGGGTGACCATTACAGTAGTATCGATATACTGTAATTCGAGTGAATTTGTCACAGACTGCAAATGGAATGCTAATTGGCATTAAGAGAGACTGGTAGCAACACTAGCTAGTTACCCCAACTGGCCCACCACAACCAACCCACAGATACTTGGGATTTTATATATGGGGTGATATTTTTTAATTCAAAATATAATAATATATAATCGTAGAATAACGGCAACTTGGGGATCATAGAGAGTTCCGAATTTTCCTGTCATATATTTATTACATTTATCCCCTTGTTTACAGTATATCATTCACACTCAGCTCGGAATTCTGATATTTCCGACAGCAACTTGAAGG
Organism: Centroberyx gerrardi; assembly: GCF_048128805.1. Classification (NCBI taxonomy): domain Eukaryota; kingdom Metazoa; phylum Chordata; class Actinopteri; order Beryciformes; family Berycidae; genus Centroberyx; species Centroberyx gerrardi. The sequence goes on along the minus strand of NC_135999.1, from coordinate 6,261,093 downwards.
CAGCATAATGTGCATTTGTTAGGTCGAGTCTCTCGCAAATTTCAGTCAGTTACAGTCAGTCTGTTCCAATAATGGTCAAATATCCTGTCTGTTATTTTTACAACTCTTTCAGGTGAGCAACCACGTATTCATCCGCTGCACAGTCTCCTATCACCCACACACTTTTTTATTATATAATTTCCTAAACAGAACTGCCAGATTTGTCTGTGTATAATTTAAGATGATTTCCCATTTAGCATTAGAGCTGCTTCAAGTTGTCATTTTCTCACTTTTGAGACAATGCTAGTCGCCTACTATCACTCAACATAGTGTATGCTAAAGTGTTAGCATGGAGCACCGGAGTGAGCGATCTACTGGGAACACGTATGATTTCGGTGTCTTTGTTCTCATCACTAAACAGGTAAGTTGACTGGCCAATCTCCTAAAAACTTGATGTATTCCTTTAAAGCTGATGATCCAACAAGGGCATAACTCAGACTGTCCTGATGCAGAGGGAACAGACAGAGTGGGCCTCCCTCACTCATACCTTTCACCACCTCCCCTCTCCATCATCCCAACCTGCTGGCTGGATACAGCCGGACCCTCCCACCACACACACACACACACACACACACACACACACACACACACACGCACACACACACTCAAACGCACACAATTGCATGGCTATGAACACTCAAACATCCACTTAAAGCCAGACACGCACACAAACGCACAAACAGACTCAAAGGGTTATCCATGCAGATTCCTCTCGCATGACAGTACATCCTGTAAACACATAGACACTCTCTCACTCTCTCTCTCTCTCTCTGTCTTTCTCTCTCTCTCTCTCTCTTTCTCTGACACACACACATATATATATATATATATATATATATATATATATAAAGAACATGTAGCCTGTATTTGCGCCCGCCAAGGCAGATGGGCATGAAGCACAGACGGGACACGTGCGCATATTCACTCATGCGAGGCGAACGCACACACACACGCACACACACATAACCCAAAAAAACCCCAGTGCCTATCACACATTGACTAACAGCGGATGGGAAGCCTTGGGGTGCACATTAATGTAAGCCGTCACTTCCGAACACGACCTATGGCCAAACGCGTGACTCAAACATGCTAAATTTAGTTATATAACAGTCAAGCAAAAACTCACTCACCAGCATGCCAGCCAACACTAAAGGGATGCCTGCGGGGCAGCGATGCACAATGAAGGAGAAAGAACAGTGGGAGGAAGAAGAGGAAGATAAAAGATAAAAGGGGAGGAGGAGCGTGGAGGGAGGGGGGAAGTAGTGAAAGAGGTAAATGGAGGGGAAGAAGAAAGGAGATAAGGTGCAGGGAGGAGAGGAGGAGGAGAGGAGGAGGATTGGAAGGCGCCTGTCCCTCTCTCTGCACATCTGGACACACACACACACACACACACACACACACACCAAGCTGGACGCACACCGAGGTCTAATAAAACACAGAGACACACAAAAACATTGTAATTCACACATCCTTTTGACACATACACTGCATACAAGCATCTCCATATGTAATACACACACACACACACACACACACACACACACACACTCCCCCCCCCCCCCCTTCCTCCAAACATAACAGCAGAGGTTCAAGAATCCCTCTCCACACACACAGGCGGAGGAGGAGGAGAGTGAAAGAGAGAAAACAGTGTGATGTGTGTGTGTTTCTGCGGCCGCCAGCCACAGTCTGATGACCTCACCAGAGCGCTACGCAGCACTCATCTTCCCCCTGCCTCCATCTCCGTCACACACACACACACACACACACACAGAGAGAGAGAGAGAGAGAGAGAGAGAGTTTGTGTCCCCTGCTGCTGCTGCTGCTGCTCCAGCCTACACATCCAACCTGGGGCATGTACAGGACGACACAACTCCTCACATCACTCATCCGCAGAAACCAAATTTGGAACCACGCCATGCTCCCATGCAAACCGTGAGGAGATGCATTTGTTTTAAAATATAAACAGCCTGCATAGGAAAAGAGAAATCTCACTGGAACAGCCTGCATCTGCATCTTTTTCTATCTATCTATATCTACCTTTTTCTATGCATAGTAACAAATCGTGGTTCTTTAACTGTTCATTATATATGTTTTTTTATCGTCCATTATAAGAGTTTTGATTTAACATTTTCTATCTGGAAATCACTGTTGACAGCCAATCCTCTTAAACATGTTGTACCCTCCAGAATAAGCCCAGGAGTTCTTCAGACACAGCAAGACAGTAAGTCCGCCGTCATTACAGCAATCTGGGAATGGGAAAGTCTGATTGTATCTCTATCTTCCAATCAGCCTTCCCAGCCTCTCCTGATGGCAGCCACATGGCCCAGCCAAGCATTCCCACTGATGGTGACCCAGTGCCGGGGAGAGAAACTGGAGCTAGGGGGAGCTAACTAATCTTTATCTGGTCTGTTGTGTTTTTCCTCTTTACTTTGTATCACATATGGTCATTTTCAGGTGTAAATGTAAGCTGCATCTCTCAGTCTGCTTCCCATTCAGCAGTGTGGTATTTCCGTCTCAGGGTGCAGATCGAGGACCTGCGGAGCCGAGTGAATGGAGCCAGCCTGGATTCAATAAGAGGTATGAGTGATTGTCTGAGAATTGTAAACATATCATTTATTTGCACTTCATAAATGGCCGGCTATCACGAAAATCCTTCATAGATTCCTCTGTAGTCGATCATCCATTCTGACCGAATTCTCCAAAAAGCAAACAAGTATTGATGAATTTAATTTAGTACTTGAGAGTATAAACTGGAGCCATTTTGGACTTGAATGATCTCCACGGCTTCAAAGCAACAAACAGTTGAATAATGGAAAACCCACAGAGAGACCCTGGGCTTTTACATTATCAGTCTATCACAAATTCTCAACCGCCGAAGATGTTTCACAGCTCATAAAATTGCTAGTCCAAACAAAGCGCCGAAACTCGCCGCCAAGTCATTACCGGTGCTGAGTCAGCAACTGGCACCGCTTCCAGTCAGCGCTGACATGCCCTCGCTGTACACAGCCGATCCTCCGAGAGCGCGAGCAAAGTCTACATGATAACCGACACATGACCCTGTTATTCACAACACACACACACGCCCACGCACACACACACACACACGCACACGCACGCCGATCCAATCCGGTTCGCAGAAAACCCCATCCCTTTCAGCTATAACTCAAATAGGCTCTTCCCTTCCAATTCTCTGACAACTTAAATCCCAGTTTCAGGTCATTTGGGCTGTCGGAGGCTATAAAAGTGCTAGTAGTGCAGTCTGTCTGTCCGTCCCAGCATGGCTGTGGTAATGCTGCTGGCTATTTCCTCCTCACCATAAGGTAATCATTAGATGTGAGAGGAAGCTGGCAGCAGACTCAGTAAAAATGGGATATCCTCAAAGTTCCAGATCCCTCTGCAGGGAAGAAGGGGTCTGCTGTAGCGACTGATAACTATGTGGACACTTGGTTATTTGCTTATATAGTAGTGGGAGTCCCAGCACCCTTCATCCATCCTGCAGGATTTTCTAACTAATTCATTCTGGGGTTTGGAGCGGCAGTGCAGCAGCAGTGCCGCAAGTATCAAAACAGCCTGAAATGTTGGTTTCACAAATCCACATGAAAGTTGTTAAGCCAAAACAATAACAGTGTGTCAACAGTGTGTAATAAACATGATTGTACTCTGTGCTGTAACAACTTATGCTGTTCAGCTGCGGATGAAGTAATGTAAAGGTAAGTTTCCACGGAGCGTGGATGAAAGGAGCGAAGCTATGTGATTTGGCTGGGGATCTTAAGGCCCAGGACCGAGCCACATCAGCCCGGGGCCCGCTGCGTTCACCTCCATCTCTGCAAATTAGCCTGAACCGATGGAGGGATGATGCTGGAAAGAGAAAGAGTGCGAGAGGAGAGAGAGAGAGAAAGAGAGAAGAGAGTTCCTGTGGTTCCCTGTGGCTTCAGACCTCTGTAATCAGCATGCCAAGCTCCTGATGTCTAAATCCACAACCAGGACCCAGACGGTCTACACACACACACACACACACACACACACAGAGAGAGAGAGAGAGAGAGAGAGAGCTCCTGACACATGAGCTCTGTGGTGATCTCTGTTCATGTGGAGTTTGGCGACGGAGCAAGTCCCAGATAAATGCAAGACCACTGAGTGTGAAATATAAACGAAATGTATGCAGCGTTACACTGGGTCATTATGCAATGCCTGGTCAGAGAGCTCATCCATAATACATTAGGATCTGAGTTTTCTGATTCGTTGGTGAGACGAGGTGTGTTTGTGGTCCTGCAGCTCAGCGAGTTCAGCATGGCACTAAGACTGGGTCAGGGCTACTGAGCCACCTATACTACAAATGTATGCAGGGTAATAATATCGTCCACCAATCGGCATACAGTATGTTTGACCATTCCATATCCTTGACACTGACTGCATGGGTTCAACTACCAGCTAATGCAATACTGCCACAACTCGTCTCGTCTTCATTTCTGCCTTTCTTCACTGTGTATTGAGGATTTGGTGCGAAATGGACATAAGTGACATTTTGGCCAAAATGAGCCAAAATATGTCATTGGAAACCTCTTGTTGAGCTTTATCTGCTGGCCAAAAGAACACATTTGCAACCATAAACAAAATTAAAATAAAGGAGAAAAGATTCAAAACCCTAGATTGAATTTGGTGCAAAAAGAGCATTAGTGCACTTGATAGCTTTTTATAGAACATCAATTTTCTGAATTTTAACCTCTGTAAAAGTTGTTCCTATGTTTTGAATAGTTTTGAATAAAAAATATACAATCATTTAAAGTTTTGTTGTTTTTTTGCTCTGCGATTAAATTAGGAAAAGGTCACGTCCAGCCATTTCACTCAAAACCCTTGATATGTCACACACACACACACACACTATAAAAAGAAAATACCTTCCACCACACAAGACACAGAATATAAATCTTCACACGACAATACAGCCGCTACATGTTCACAAGCTTGTGTGCACAGGAACAACGATGCCCCCATGATGATCATCTCATGCTTTGCTAATGGCAGCTGCTTGTAACATCAGGTGTTTCTTTAATGAACGCTGGGTGAAATCGTTCACGACTGGCTGCCTGCTCATCAGGATAAGCAGCAGTGACACGGCCCCTCTCCATCCTTATGCTGTTCACAGGGAGGCTTTGTGCAGCTGAAACGTCACCCGCGTTACACCGTCATCCATCTCTATTTATAGCTGAACTCTGACACTGGCAATGGCAGATGATGTCATATGTGTGCATGTGAACACAAAAGTGAGGGTGTATGTGGCTGTTCGCTATAGGGGGAGGGGTCTTGTACGGGCATGCACGCATTGTCGAAACATGGGTCAGCATTTCGGAGCCCACAGCTAAGTTTAATCGGATGGGAATCTCAGCTGTGAAGAGAGATAAACTGGGCCTAATAAAATCATGTGTCACTTCCTGTAGTGGGAGGGAAGAGATTAGGCTAATAGCCGAGGGAAAGTTTATCTAAGGGGAAAAAAAGTTAAGTCCTTTTGATGAAGGAAACTTTTTGTCGAACAACCGGTATCCATGGAGGCCCTTAGGCTAAGAAGGTGAGCTTTTGTGTTTGGGACTTACATAAGAAGACTGAAAAAAGACGTCTAATACTCATAGGAGCTTTCAAGTCGGGGGGGGGGGGGGGGGGGGGGTTTAGTGTGATAAGGATTATATGAACAGGAGGGCCTGGCAGTTTGACTCTTAGGTAGTGAATTAAATCGATGCTCACCGATGAATAGCTAAGTCCCCCAAGAGAGCTTTATTATCACAGGGAGTATTAGTGAATGCGGTGGCAGGCCGGGCCAATATATGACTCAGACTGAAGGGAATCTAGTTCGGCTGTCACTGAAGAGCCATTGTTGGAGGGAAATAAAGAGCCGTATTGACTCCCCTCATCTGCTGGTTCTCTATGGGACCTGCTGGTGTGGTAAGTGGGAGGATGGATGACACTCTTGCCTGTATAACGTCATGGCATTTTCACACTGATGAAGCCAGTCAGACCCAACTGAACTGGTCTCCCACAATCATCTGGGCTTGTGTTTACAATGCAACTTAGAACTGAGTGGGCTGATCTGTGACCAGTTTTACCTCAGTCTTAGTAACAGGTCAAAAACCGAAAGGGTAATCTCAGATCCAAATTAAGCATTTTGAGTAGAGTTCTTTGAGTTTGTGTGACATAGACCTATGCCTAAGAATGTAAACAGGGGGAGATTGACATGAACATGTGAGGTCTCGTTGTACGCAAGCGTGAATGTTTTTCAAAAACAACAGCTGTAGTGAAGATTTGTACTAAATAATGGTGTAAATATCTGCCTTTTCCACTCACTGTGCAATCGTTTGGCTTCAGATGTCTTAGATTATGCTGCAAGAGCTGTATAGAGTCATTTTATGGTCAGTTTTTGCTCTTTTTGGAACTCTAAAGATCGGTCCCCATGAACTTCAGTTGTATTGGAGAAGGCTGCTACAGAGTTGTGCTGGCAACCTCGCGGTGTGTTATATGGACTAACAAACTTCACCTGTGTCTCAACTGGCATGAGGGTGAGTAGATAATGACAGCAATTTCATTTTTGGGTGAATCATTACACTGGTTTTATAGTCATGGAACTTGATCAGTGGTCCTAGATCAGTACTGCTACCCTGATAAGCTTCATGACTGGCTCTGGATCATCTGCAACAAAGGTGGAACATAACACTGTGATGATTTTGGAAACCCATCCCTGGACAATACTGAACTAGCCTGGTTATTACCTATGAACACGATTGGACATTACAATGCTACACCATTTGGATCCAGATAGGACGTGCAGTGTGAAAGTGGAAAGTAAATCCCAAGTCTAGCACCCCCTTGTGTCTAAATTCAGCCAAGTCAAACAGTGTAGTGTGGGGGCTGGAGTCTGCATGAGTCCCCCATTGCATCTGACCCAGCAGGTTAAAGCTAGGCCATCACCGCCTCTAGCCTGCTACACGGCATTGAGATGTTTAGTCACTGGAGCATTGCAGTACTTAGTCATTTCCTTGTAATATTGGCAGAGTTGAGAATGCCTCCCCAAGACATCCAGCCCTGTGGTATGCTCTGATATGCCTACCCAAACTTACATGTTCACTGAAGTCACATTCACACAGAGGCAATGTTAATTCTGTGGACTTACTTGTGTAATCCACCTCAAGGACAGTTATTACTTCTGACATTTTATTAAAGAAAATTGGATAAAATGCATACAGCCTAAGCCATTTTAGCTGGCAATACATCTGTGAAAGTCTTACATTCCATCTACCAGTCAACATCACAGATGCCACCCTGAGTTTTTTATCAGATCATGCTATCAAAAGATGAAAAGTCCAACAAGTCCACATTACCACCCCCAAGCAACTGCTTACCACAAAAGAGCCTATTCAAGCTGAGGACAAGCCTGTTTTCAGAAATGACCACAGCCAGAAGAATATAGCACAGCTGACTGGGATCTCTCATGCGTAGGAAGATAGAAAGAAAAAAGGGGGAGGAGAAAAAAAAACAGTGCATTTACTCCACTGGGTCTCCCTGTTCATTCAGGGTCACATTACGCAGAACTCCAGAACAACATGGGTACATCCAGTTCATTAGGCCCAACATGGGCCGGCAGAAACAAGCTCCGGGTCTAAATAGCAGCCCGCATGTTTCTGTTGGAGATTTAGGGGAAAACACAAAGCTCGACGTGGAGAGTAGAGAATGCCGGAGAAAATTAAGCATGGATGACCGGAGACAGCACAGATCTAATGCACCCTTCAAAATGAGGATGTGAAAAAATATGGGACAGTTCTAAATATTTGCTTTGGAGCTGTTCTTGCAAGTGGTTTTTGGACATTTTTTTATTGCAGTCTTGTGTTTCTTTTAGATGGTATTCTAACGGAACAAACGGTTGACAGATGCTCACATTTACACATCTGCTACAGACTCCAGCACTGTCGTACACTGATGGCAAAAGAGTCCGTTCAAACAGTAGAGCTTCTGCACACCTTAGTACAAGGTGACAGGTGTGTACAGAAGACTATAGGTCGACAAATAAAGAAAGAAAATCTGCATTGCTCCTAATAAAGATGCTCTAATAGCAAAGTTCAGTAGACAGTGTGCAGGAGTCAGTTCAGAAACATATATATGCGTGCATGTACACTAGCACACACACACACCAAACGCATCAAACCAATACAGCATCAAAACAACAATATGAGCTCTGCATTCAGTGGACATTCATAAGCTCAACAAAGACAGAATGCTAAATTGTTCTGGTGCCACAGATCCAAAACTGTGCAATAACTAACGAGAATAAATTCAGCACAGACACAATCATTAGAAAAATAAGTACACAAATACTAATTGGCTTCCCCCTCAGTTCAGCCATGAAATACTTTGACCAGACAGATCGTTTGCCACCTTAAGGTCAAAACACTTAAAGTAGAAATCACTGGAGCATCTACCAGGATAACACAGAGGCTGCCTGGACTTACATTAGCAATGCAAAGAATACAACAATGTCAGGTGATGGAGCCACTACTGTTCAGTATGTCCTCAGCAGTATGACCACCTACTAAGCTACCAGTCCACCACTTGACGACATTAGCCAGCTTAAGGGAGTTGGTAGAGTGCTGGGTTGTGGTTCCCAGTGCTTGGGCAGGTGCAGCTGTGATGATCCCCAGAGACAGAAACTGACAGGCACTGATAAGACTTCTTAAACAGACCGGTCCTTAACCTTTACGCAGGACCTTTCCCACATTTCTATTCCCTAAAAGGTCAAACGCTGGTTTCTCAAGGCTGAAGATTGCCGCTGTGCTTGTGACAGTTACTGTGCACTTGGTTAGTACTTTTAGTCTGAATTCTGCGACAAAAATGTGGATTGTGTGTGTTGTTTATTGCGGACCATGTGTAACGCAACACCACAGAAAGGACCAGAGCCCAAACCGACCAAAAACAATGTAATGTGTCTAACAGACGGGTCTTTTATGCCAGAGAAAGAGCAATATTGGGGCCTTTGTCTTCAAGCTGCGTGTTAATGATGGGTCCTGGTTTTAACACAAGCCTCAGCGGCATCGGCTTGTGCTAAATTTCCGCGTCCGTCTGATCTGCAGCGCTTTATTCTCATCCCCAGAGCCCGTCCTGTGTTCCCCAACGCTGAGGGAGAGGGGAAGCACAGATGGGGCCTGAGCAAAGCCAGAGAGATGTTGTATAACACACACACTCACACTCTATTTCTCTCAGACACACGCAAGGCACACGCAAGGCACGCGCACACATGAAGCCAAGCACACACACACAAGCCTATACACACACACACTAACAGCACAAGCAAGCAAACGTCTACAATGCTCGTTAATGCCACACACACACATACACACACACACACACACACAAGCAGCACTATGAGTATCCAAATAGAGCGCAGCCTGGAGGCGCCAGTGCATCCATACAGAAGGTCAGGCTGGGAAGGACAGAGGATGATGCACATAAGACTTTAATAGCCAGGGAACCCTGAGGTGCTCCCTTGGGTGCTGTACACTCAGCACCAATATACGCTGGTCAAAAAGAAGGGAGGGGGCAAAGACTAAGTGAAAAAGTTTGACAAGCGGGAAAGGGATGAAGGGGCAACTAAAGATAAATTATGAACAGAAATAAAGGAATACTTAGTTGTGTTTTGCCACAGAAAGCTTATATTTGAAAATGTATTGTGTAACCTATGAGTAGTATAACTAATTCATCTAAATTATACAGTAATTTCATAAGTGTTATAGTATGTCATATATCCATATAAGTTGCATTACTGTAACTTGAAAAACACATCTACATTATTTATTCATCATACTCAAATGAGAAAAATACGCCATATGCCAACATACATAGCCTGTTTCAAAAGTAGGTATACATTCTTATATACATTATTAATACTCACTGTATTTATAAATATTTTTCCTGTTTTCAGATACACTTTAGGTCATGGCTAGAAATTTGACGATTGACTAAATAAGTTAAAATGCTTTGTTTTTCATTATTATTAGTATTAAAAACTGTGTAGCTACTTTTGAGTCATTTGCACTGTACCTGTATTGGCAGTCTTCTTCATGCTCGTGGTACTGATCCGATGCACTCAGTCGTCAGTCACAGCAGCACTTCAGTCCTCAGAGGAAATGTGTGTCGGTCCGGTCGTCCTCTCCAAAAAGTCCAGTCGAGTCTGGCGATGGCGACTCCGTGCACTTGGCGCGTATTTAAGCCTCGGATGGGAATGTCGTGTGATGAAACGGTGTTACTGCAGGCACCGCAGATGCAGATGTGCCGTGTGATCCGTGGAGCTCGATGTGCACTTTAGTGGGATGCTGAAGGTCTTGAGACCACACGACCGTGTTAAAGGAAATGGGAGCACACGAGCGGCGCGGGTGGAGAGTCCCGTTGACGCGCCTTTTACGCACAGATCCCTATTGGAGACCATGTACTCACTAATCGTTACTCATTTCAAATAACATATTACCTTGCGCCTACTTATTACTCCCTGTGGACAGTAATTCGTTACACTATGGGCTACATTATATCGTTATAGATTATATAATTGCCAACTACATTGTCTCTTACCTTGAAAAGTCGGGGTAACTCAATTATCTCTCCTGTGTTCTTCTGTGTGAATGATTAGGGAAACCAAATAGCCGTAAAGTCCAATGTTGTAGTCATAATTTCTCTCGATAAAGTCAAAGTAGTGGGAATACTTCCACCCAGAGAAACTCAACTTTTTGCCATTTTGCATAGGCTATCGTGTCAGCTGAGAGGACGAAGACTAATTATGAAGAAAACGACTCGGAGGATGGGGATAATCATTGTTTATGGATAATTCAGTCTCAATCTTATGACAAAAGATAACGAACAACTTATTTTTTTGATTGGAAACTATTAGCCTACTGGTGATTCATTACACTACTCGTTACTGGGGGGAAATGTAACGAGTCGCTGAATAAAATGCGAACATCCAAAACTGATGGAGACCATGCAGCGCTGTAAGTTTCAGAGCCACTCCTAATAATACGCTTGTGATATTCCTATAGGGACTCATAATGCGTCTGTGGTACTCAATAGTGAGTTTATAGTGACATTATCGTGCTTTATGGTATTTTAGAATCTCTTATGGTATCACTATAATATTCCTATAGACTTAACATGTTTGCTGTGCTATTTGCATAATATCGTTGTGTATTATAGGATTATTGCTCCTTTTTCGTAGAAATCCCAAAGGGAGAATGTGGCCATGCTTTATAACAAAGTTCATAGCCCTATAGATTGCTATGACTTTGGTGCAAAATTCAAATTTTACATGCATTTGGAGTCGAGTGACACATTGAGATAGTGAATGTGAAACTCCTGGTAAACGGGCTGTTTTCCCTTGATAGCCGCTTGAACTGAATGTCTCGTGTTTTCCTTGGCTGAAAAAAGTAGGTAGCTCTACGTTGCAGTTACACTCTTTTCAGTCCAAACCTGCTCAGTCTCCCTCCTGGACAGCTGCCTTGTACACTTCTCCTCTCGCATGTTTCATCATCATCACTGAGACTTTCAGGTTGCTTCTGCTGCAGTTAAAGCGACTGTCCAAGACAAGTCTATGCTGCTCTCTGCTGGTCTTGAGTGCGTCTGCAATGTTTCAGTAGATTTGACCCCGGTGAATAAAAGCTGTAGTAATACAATACATCTTAGAGAGACACCGTGCAAACATCACATAATGCCATATTAAAATGTTCATAATGGTTCATACCGCGTGCATATTGATAATTTGATATTTATTTAGTTTATACATAGTTACAGTACATTTATAGTTAGCTCTATAATTAATACGTTTGTTTGTACATACTTCTATTATTTACATCTACATACAGAAACTGTTTCATATTTACTAATACAAGCAATTGAGACTGTTATCTGAGTATTATCTGCATGTAACAACTGTAAGTAAATCCATATGTTAATAATCCATTTCCTTCCCATAATTCCCACTTTTACAGCCTACTTAAAGTGTTGTAATTGTCAGCAGTTTACATAACCACACAATAGTTGTTCTACTTTGTTCTACTTTATTGCTTCCTTTTATTATGTTATGTTTTACTAGTATTTTTTTGCTTATTTTGTATTCTAGTTGCGTACTTATATTCTATTTCCTTTTCCCAGCTGAATCCTATTACTTTCTGCTGCTGCAGCATTTCCCCAAGGGGATTAATAACATTTAAATGTATATATATCTAAAAAAAAATACCATAAAGTATAATAAGGTCAATATAAACTCATTACTGAGCACCACAGGAATATATCGTAAATTGTTATGGGAATATTATGGGACTATTACTGATTTTTCATGAATGTGTGTACAGTGGCATGCCCTATAGCTATGCTCAACAGCTTCCATTCAAACTTGCCAAACTTTAAGCCTCTTTCAGGGAAGTTAGGGGCGATAGTCATGAAATGAGCCTGCTTCACCTTTGCCCAGTTACCCCCCACCACAAGGGTTAGGGTTAACCACACACACATACACACACCCTGACTCCCCAGCTAGTGGTTTTGAACCAGCGACCTTTCGGTCATAAGCTTGTCTCTCTGAACTTGAGTGCGCCAGGTTGAACAGCACAGAGTTTAAAATTACAACTAGTAACTGTTAATACTGTCTCAGCATTACTACAGGCAGAGATTATGAGGATGCATGCAATTCAAGAGGGGAACCTGCTGTACTGGGGGCATTGTGGACGTGGTGCTTTGGGGTGGTAATAATAGATTCCACAAGTAAGTGTTACACCCATCAGACAGATAGGATTCTTACGATTCATGTGACAGTCTTGAAGAGTTTGGAACATTATGTGTGCACCCTGGGAATCCCATTCCCAAGCTTAGTTATGTGCTACAAGTTGCGGTGCCAACTTTTGGCCTGATACATGCTTTTGGTAAAAAAAAAAATTGCTGCTCAAAATTTGACATAAAAGTTCAAAATCAAAATCACACACACACACACACATCCTGCACATGGAAAAAGTTAATGAAGTGACTTGGTATCTAAAAACATTTGATTTCTGGAAGTTTCTGCAAAAAGTGGCTAGTATTTTTCTCTAATTGGTCCCCATATCTTTAACTTACATTGACAAAATCTCTATTTTCTGGATGCAAAGTTTCATGAGGCTGTGATTATAATAGAGGTCACAGCAGGTCATTGTAGAAAGTGATGCTAAACTGTAAAAGTGGTGTTTCCATATTCAAACAGCTGCTAAAACCACTCACATCATCACAGACGAATGCAAATGGGATCTTTGGAACACCGAGAGTTGCAAGTTTGCAAGCATGCCATGTACAGTATGTGAAACAGCAATAAATTACAACACGCAGTTTTGCACAGTTTTGAATTTCACATTGCATCTAGTGTAAGTGGCAAGCGTATGTAGGTCAATGCTTGTTGCACTATCAATCACCAATGAAGATTAATGCGGTCAAAACTTTGGTTAGGTCTAGGTCTGGTTTTTTTTTTTACTAGCATAAACCTAGAGGCCTTGAAGCTGTGTGACTGCAGGCAGAGGCACTGAAGAGGTTGGAAACACTGGTGGCAACACAATTTAGTTAAGAGGACAGGGAAGAGAAAGACCTCAGACCAGGTTTCTATGCCAATGCAAAGCTTCTAGGCAGCAGTGGTGTCAAACTTGTGACGCTGATCAGGAAGAAAACTTATAAAAAATATATGTAGAGCTCAGTGTTTTGTTATGACTCAATCATACCCAAAGATTTAACAGACACGTGACAAGCCGTCAACAGGGGCTGATTCATGAAAAGCCTCCCTGCAGTCCAACCCAGCACAGTCGTGCACGGTGAGAAAAAAGGAGACCAGTCAAAACTGGTAACCATTCTGGTTGTTGTCAGGCCTTTTGTCTGTAAGGGCTGTGGTTTCATTTTCCGAGCTGCTCTACATTTTAGCGTGTGTGTTTCCTGCTCTCTCATCAAAAACAAAAAAACAATCTAAAAAAAAAAGCGAACAGATGCAGAAAATCAAGACACGGCCACAGACAAACCAGACAAATATTTTTGTGAATGATACCTGCAGCCTCACATCAGTGTTTTAGTTGGTGTTTAGTTTTCTTCCAAAACTGATCATTTGTGCGACGCTTATGCAATATTACTACTATTAACTACTTTTTGTTGCCAAAAAAAAAGTGAAAAGTCAAAATATCAAATCAACCAGTCAAGTTAAGCTGTGTTGCTTTATTCAGATATGGTTTTATTGAGTAATCTTTTTTTTTTACATTGTTAAAAGTTGGCTTCTGAGAACACACTGTCTTAAAAAAATAAAAATGACATGATACATTGCTATGAAATACAGATAATTATTATAAAGATATAGGCTATGTACAAATCAATCACTGTTGGGGGAGGACAATAAACAGAAAAATTTCTCAAGACCAATTCCTGAAGGGGACACCAAAGGTGCCGCCAAAAGTACTGTTGTATTAAATGTATATAGAGGTCCATTATGAAACATTTCCATAAGCACTTCATTCCTTTCTTATGAAGATTTTATCAAATTGCCTTTGATATCACTGGGGTCTTTCTACTTGGCGTTTCGGTGCACTGAAAAATGATCGGATGTCTGTTTTTCTTTTCTCTGCCATTTTAACTGACCTGGCTGGCTGACAAATAGACACACACACACACACACACACACACACACACACACACAGCATGCAGGTTATTTACAGTAGTAGGTGAGATGCAACACCCATTAACTGAACTAAAGCTAATATATGCCTAATTAGATTTAGTTTTCCCGAAAAAGCAGATCTCTAATGTTTTGCTGTCAATGTGTAAAAGTCCAGAACGCTATGAAGCCTGCCAGAAACTTACTTAATATTTTAACATAGTGTTTGTTGTAATTATGTCTTTTTTATGAATTAAGTCTTCATTTATTTCCAAAATTATGAACAAAATAACATAGTGGCAGCCATTTTACATGCAGTAAGAAAAAAATAATATACTTAGAACCTAATTACATAGGGTAAGTTAATCTTAAATATTATATTATAGAAATATTACTGTTACCATCTACAAAAGATAAAGTATTTTGGTATGAAATCCCGCATTTTAATTTAACCAAGTATCCTGTATCATAAATACATGTCTGGCATTTGTAACAAACCAAACCGCTTGAAAATCGGTCGAAAATTCAGTGAGTTATGAGGATTTTAATTGTGGATAGACCTCCTGCCTCCATACACATACATGCATTAGGAGACGCGGCTGCTCCGTACCAACACGCTGACGCACGAGATTCAAGCGCGAGGTAATGGAGCGAACAAAATGTAGTCTGGTTACAGTTGTGAATGTGTTTTATTCTGTTGAGTGGTAGAAGTAAAGAAAAATGTCTGACACATCCTTTGTTTTAAGTTAACCTTTGCAAAGTAGCTACTTACTGGAGGTCTGCCACCACTGACACACTTCCAGAGATCCTCCACACACACTCGTACCGAGGGCTAATGTGTGTGTGTGGGGGTTCGGGGAGGCAGGTAGGCAGTGGACCAAACCACTGTGAGGCGTATGAGGGGGGGACTCAATCTTTCGAAACTTAAAAACGCATTGTTTTGCGTCTATAATTAGCACAAGCGCTTTCAATGCATATTATTATATTATTTAAAATTATATAGTTATGTTTACAATGATATATTGAGGGGGACAACTCTCTGTTAGTCCCAGGAAGGGGGGGTCCGGACCCCCCTGTCCCCCCCGTGATTTCCGCCCCTGGTACAAATATTGCTACAAGCGGCATCACACTTTGCAAAATTGCCAACTTTGCAGGAGAAATAGCAAAAAAATATGTTTTGCATAAAATTCAAAGCGGTGGAGAAACTATCATGGCAGAAATGAAAACCAGTATGTGCAATAGATTTGTCTAAAGCCAAGGAATCTAAGAGAAAAAAATGATTTTATGGCATGCGGTTACGAAGTTATTGGCTAAAACATGGAGTTATTTGTTATAGCGCCACCATCTGGCCAATTGGTGTAATATATTTTTTGGCTGACTAGTGGGGGACATTTGAAACCTATCCAAATTTGGTTGCTCTGGACCTTACATTCTCTGAGCGCCAGATCCTCTTAAGGCAAAAAACGAACAAGCAGAAGAAAAATCTGAACAAAAACAATAGGGTTGCATCACCTGCAGTGCTTGGACCCCTAATTACTGGACTTAATTACATGAAAACAATAAAAATCTATTCAAATCTATTTTCACTCTTAAACATTTTAGTTGACATTATCCCTTAGGCCTGTGTCATATATTTGCAGTCATTCAAAAAGTTAAATCTAGCAGAAAAAAGTTGAAGTGAAGTATAAACACTCTTAGATGTCGCTGAAAAAAGCAACTGAGCAACCTCTCAGCTTATGACCTATTACACCCTAACCTACCTAACCCCAACAACCCCAAACCTCTGATGCTACAAGGAAATGATCAACCATAATGTTTCAACTGCCTTGCAAAACAAATTTAGGTTTCCTGACTGAGTAAACTAGACTAGAGAGAAGCCAACTTCCATTATAGCTTTGAGACAAGATCCAGATCCAGCTGGTCAATTCAACTGACAGTGACACTGCACATTACATGTACTGCTATTGTGAAAAAAATAAAAATACTGGGTAACCCTTTAAATTACAGGCCATTAATTATGTAGTAATAACTGGAAATAACTAAGTAATATCCAAGTAAATTAGATGTAATAACTAGTTATAGTATTAGAATGACTCTACTTTACTTGGATATTACTTAGTTATTTCCAGTCATTAGTGGCCTGTAATTTAAAGGCTTACCAAATGCTGTTACTGCTGAAGATGATCTTATATTACAATCTGCTTGTCTTTCCTCTAGCTTACTTGATAGATAAACATACATCAGTGTACTGAACAGATCAGAGGAGACAAAAGGCAGAAGCGGACCTATAGGCGTGATGATGTCTGCACTGTGGTGGACGGACGCTGGAGGCCGTTCCTGCTCATCTCTTCATACACACAGTCAGTGGGGGCCGGGGGCTTATCTTCTTCACCTCTGCTTTCAATGCATCTTTTCACCTGCTGGGAATGCAGTTTCTGATCAGTGAATATATCCTAATTAGGGATGGGACGATGTATCGAAATTGAATATATCGCAATACAAAAATGTGGCAATACGTATCGTGGGGCAGAAAAATGAATGGTGATATTAGCTCCATTTTATTCTGCTGTAGTAATCACAAATGAGACGGCTTGCTCATCACGATTTCACAAGCTCTCCATCCAAATTATAGTATTTACACTTTGCTAGAAAGATTTGTCTCAGAAATAAACATAATTCTGCACAGCCAGACTTTGTTGTCATTGAACTTTTATTTATTTCATTTTATTGTGGTTGTATCAAATCGTGAACCTCATATCGCATATCGAATCATATCGTGAGATAAGCATATCGTCCCATCCCTAATCCTTACATTATTTAAGTGTACATGAGTGACTAACCCCAAAAAAAAAAACTTCAGGAGGAAACAGAATAATGTTTCAACCCAAAAGAGAGACTATCTGGAGGAGACATCTGAAAAAATATCTTGCATGTGCAAAGAAGCTCTGCATCTCCAAAAACACCTCAGATGCAGATGTCTCATTTTTCCAGACACGATAAAGCATCTCTCGGTTTCAAAAGTGTTTTCCAAGTGCCAGCCGGAGATCAAAGGAGCCCGGCCCACATGTTTACTGCAGTTGTGTGGTTTTAGTCGGATATGATGCGATAAGCTGCGATCAGCATATGAATTAGCGTCTGTGGATGCTGCGGGTTACCGCCACTTCAATCGAAAGAGCCTACGTGTCTGTTGATAACAGGAACAAAGCACTGGAACAGAGCTAAAACAAAGTGAGACAGTGTGGAGCGGGAGGGAGAGAGAGAGAGAGAGAGAGAGAGGGGTGTAGACTCACCCTTAGGACGACCAGCAGGGTGACGACAGCTACCAGGGCGGCGATGGCACCGGTGACGATGATGATTAAAACCAGAGGCGGGCTGCTCTCGTGCACGCAATGCATCGTGGGAGTGGGAGCGGGAGCCTCCATGGGATCCGTAGTATTCGCCTCCTTTGATTCCACTTGAAACGGAGGAAAGGCAAGAAAGGGGTACATGAACTAAAATGTAGTGACCTTTGATCTTTCCTCTAGTTTTTTCATCTGGTGATTTAGGATTTTTTCACATCAGAGATGAGCAAGAGGAGACTAAATGCCACTAAGGCCCTCTGAAGAGAACATCTACTACTAAAATCATGGCAGATATACTGTATGTAGATAAACAAGTGTATAGGAAATTGCCTGGGATTGATAACAGACAAAAGAGAAGGCTTTGTGTGGTTTTCAAGAAGTAAAAAAATACACCCACCTTTTACTATAAGTACGTAGACATTGCATAGGACTTCGCTGCGGGGGAATTTATGGTAGACACAGGCGTAGATGCCAGAGTCCCTCACAGTCAGGTGGCTGATGGTGACGGTGTTGTTCGTCAGAGTTCCCTGTGTCTGGACCCTGTGCCAGTAGTTTCGCCTCAGGGTGATTTTGTCTGTCGACCGCGGTTTGGGGTGATAGTAGAGCACCTCTTCCCGCTGGATTAAACCGTGGTACACGTACATCCCGTCGTGATCTGCAACATCGACGGGACATCCCATGGTGGAACACTGATTGGTGGAGCATTCCATGGTGAAGTTGTCTCCGCTCTTCACCTGGGTGATGCGATCTGTCGTAAGAGACGTCAGGTTAAGCAGCTAAAACCATATGAGACACAGAGATCTGCACTGTCTTAACAGAGAGTCTGTCTGTATTCAAATCAGGAGGTGTAATTGAGGAGAATTGGAGATATGAAGTAGAAAAGTGTGACTGAACTTTGCAACATCCTGATTTAAAAATAATCTTCTCAACTGGTCTAGATCACACACACACACACACACACACACACATACACTCACTCACTAATAAAATAAAAAAGACACCACATAGCACACACAAACATCATACTTGGTACAGCAAAATTAACCATTTGATATTCCAGAATACCATAAACCTTGACATCTCCGCAGGTAAAATAAAGAGAGTAAAAAAGCATGTGATACACAGGAAAATAGATACAAATTCCCTTATTTAAACAGTAATCAAACATGTTGCTAAAAAGAGAGTAAAATAAATGGACATACTTGCATTGGCAGAAAGACAGAGCAACAGTATGGACCACTGGACTGCCATCATCCTCCACTACAGCAGCATCCACTGGGTGCTTCTGTCGCTCTTTCTCAGAAACACACAGACAGAGGCAGGAAGTGCTGCACCTGTGTGGTGGGGGGCGATTACAGCTATGAGACAAAATCAAACAACAAAGGATATATGGTCTTTAGCTATGTTTTATCTGGCTACAGTTCCATGATCACTGAAAATCAACTATGTACAACATGAAAAAATGTGACAGGTAATATACGGTAAGCTAAAATAACCCATGGAGTTACAAAATTAGTATGTTTAAAAAAACCGACATAGATCACCTCACCATAACAAATTATGATATAAAACAGCTTCTATGTGTTATGAATAATTAATCATTAATAATTATTAATTCATATTTTTTTTATCTTTCTCTATTATCTTTAAACATCAACTTTCTTTTCTCCATCTCTGATTCTGTTTCATACTTTAGTTTGGTGAGGTCACCCTCTGGTGGAGGTTGTTAAATGTAACAAAGGCAGAATGAAAGATTCATCTCTCTGTTGATGTTTTATGTCACACCAATATCTAATTTGAAATAAATACTGTATATGATATAAAATAAACTGAATGTACAAAATATTAGGGATACTGATACCGGTGAAACCGAATAAAAGCCATGATCCTTTATTGATTTCCCTTATTAAATCTCCACCAATCACAAAGGAGGAGCTGTAGATAAAGAGAAGCAGATGAGTTCGAGAAGCTTTGAGACAGTTGAGATGTGGATTGTGCAAAAGAGGCTGCAACTTAATATCAGGAAGATATCCTAATGTTTTGTACATTCAGTGCATATCAAAAGTCTATGTAACATGTCCTGTAAACCCATGTATAAGCCTAGAGAGATTCATTAAAACTGCATTTTAATAAATCTCATAATAGGAGAGACCGGGTATAGTTGTAACACGGGATAGTTGTAACACTTTCAATTTCTCCAATTATGAGCAAGATAGAAGTCAGGTGATCACATGTGTAGATGCCCCATTTAATCCCAGGTCCACATATGGAAAGAAGTTCTGAAGAAACCTGGCAATTTTAAAGACAATTTTCTGATTTTGAGAAGAGAAAGTCATTTTTTTATAATCTGAATTATCAAATTTAGCTTAGGATAATCAGCAGATTTTTGAGGTTAAAACTATATGGTTATCTTATGCTAATATTACACCATGAGGGTACACTAGCTAGCTGTTTAATGGCTGCTAGGGTTGGGGATAGTTGTAACAATTAGGGTTGGGGATGATTGTAACAGATAACACACACACACACACACACACACACGCACACACACACACACACACACACACAAAGGATCACACTCTGTGCTCATTACATTTTTGTTAAACTCATGCACACACACAGTGTTCTGTCACAAATGGCAGCTAATTTGAAAGGTTCATATGTGCAACAACATTTGTTTGTAATTAATGTTAAAATGTTAATGTTGTACTAAATACATTTGCTGTTAATGTTAAACACACACACACATACACATTCGTTCTCTCTCTCTCTCTCTCTCTCTCTCTCTCACACACACACACACACACACACACACACAGAGGTGAAACTGCTAACAACATCATCACACAACTGTAAGTTGATAGAAGATTGTGCCAAAAGGTCAGTGTATTCCTTTATTTGTTCACCATGAATAAACAAAGAATTTTAGTTGGAATGGTGTGGTTTGGTTCCTTTGAGACAGAATAACTATTTTTCTGTGTACCATGGAGATGTTGAAACTGCTCAGTTTTGTAACAGACAAATGTAAAACGTTTACAACAGATTTTGAAAAATCTAATTCAAATGAGCAAAGAGATATGGACAGAAATGTGAAAAGTGTTACAATCATCCCCGGTCTCCCCTACTTAAAACATACTATTCCAATCTGTACGTTTTTAGGTTTCAGTATACAGTATATTGTCATTTTGTTAGAACGGTCATCCTATTGCCTGTAGTTGGCATTTCAACAGATAATACAGGTCTACTTTAATGTGCAGTCAGCAGAGACCATGCACAAGTTACAGCAAGGATTCATTACACTGTAGCTTTTATTTATTATAGCACGAACTAACATCTGATCCATGCATATTGTAACTTTTTGATGCATTCCTCTTGAAATAAAACAACTTCACACTTAAAAAAAAAAAGTCTTAATGTGTTTACAGAAAAATGGGTAATTCCAAGTAATGGTATGCCATTAAAGAAAAATGATTTAATGTCTTTCTAAATTAAAAATAAACAAGCAACAAGATAAAGGTCTTGCACTGAAATGCTGACAGGCAATAAAAGAAACAGCACTGGTGAATTTTGTGTTTGGGAATCTTCATTTGTTTATATGGTTAACTAGACTTTTTACCACAGCTTGGTTGCCACTGTGTCATGATCTTCAAGAACCCAATTCAAGTCGGTCAGCCAAATCAAAACACTTCACTCCTCTATATCTGGGTGCTATCAAACTTCTTTACAGACTGGTAGAAATCTCTCTTTTTTTTTTTTTACAACTCTGTCCATTACTGAGCAGTATCTAATTAATAAAACTTGTGATTTTGTGAAAATTCAACTTCATAAAATTTCACATCTTAACTACGATTTATTGCACATACTGTATTCACCATAGAAGAGATGGAGGCAGCCAAAGAGCTGATCACATTCAAACAAACTGATGATTAATTAGGTCTATCACCAGAAACACACTATTGGATACAGAATCTGTACTTGTTTGTATAGAGTGTACTTTGTTGCTAATGCCAAATTTTGCCTTGCAGTATATGTGGGGTTTTTTGGGGGGGATTTTTTTTCATCCCATGATGATGTGTGTATGTGTGTTTTATCTTAAGCTGCTGTTGTTTTCGTGTAATGAAGCTATAGTGAAAGTTCAGTCAGGAAGACTTTTCTTACTCACACTAGTTTTAGAAGTAGGAGATTTTCCCACGCTGTCAAACCATGGATGTATTAAAACTTCCCATGCTGTCAGCTGTCATTTCCTGCTTCTGCTATTTGCATTTAACCAATCAGATCTCTCCACGCAAGAACTTCATGATGGGTCTAATCATCAAAAGAATTTCTGTAAATTCTAGACTCTTCACTTAGTCTCTCCTGATTTAAATGTTTTCTGTCCTTGGTGCTGATGTCCAACACAAATTTTCCTGCAGGTTCAATAAAGTTGATCTTATCTTAGTTTATGACATTAGATATTATCTAAATTTAGCCAGTCACATATGGTATTGATAAACTGAAAGGATTATATTAAGAAAATGTGGAGGATAGTGCCATGAGAGGTGGCACTTTAAGTGTCAACAATGAAAATATGCACTATAAATTCTAACAAGTGTCCTAAAATCAGTTAACTTTACTCAACTTTCAACAATATGCAGTTCATACTGGTTTTTCTTAAGTTACTGTTAATTGCAGGGTGAAAAAAATAATTTACTTATTGTGAAGTTAACTTAAAACAATCCTGTAGCTGGAAAGGCCGGGATGTGAGCATGCGCAGTCATTTATGTTGACTCACGTCTTGCATGCAGTCAGTTTGGCGCCTCTTTCAAACCTATGCACCCGAGGATGAAAGCCTCCATAAGTCCAAGTCTGTTTGTGCACGGAATAATAAGGTAAGTTAACATGCAAGCAATAATTGTTTGTGATTTTGTGTTTATTTTCACAGCCTAACGTTAGCTAGCAAATTAGCAAATCAGCATTTAACCCCATTAACCGCATTTAAGTCTCTTGAATTATTAGCTACGATTTTGAGTAATATGAGTAATATCAGTAACTAAACTGGCTAGCGCGCTAGCTAGCTAACAGTGACGTGCATATCATATTCTACAGGGCTAACGGTAGCGCGCTAGCTAGCAAACAGTCACGTGGAAGTCATATTCTACAGGCAGAACTTTTTCGGGCATGTTTAGGCAGGAGGTGGAAATTAATTTGATAGCTATAAACATTTAGTTAATACTGTTAGCAAGCATCTTTACCCTGTGTTAACTGCCCACAAGGCATGAACATGACATCTGACAGCTAACTAGCAAACAATTGCTTGTTGCTATCCTAATCTGACATACTCCCACGATTTGCCTTATCATGCATGGTGTAACTTTTCTTCTTTAAAGGTGCAAACAAATCCCCACCACTTTATTTACTAATCAAAATAGATGGGGTTTTTAGAAAATGTAACAGCTCACATGTGCATTGTCAGAGTTGTAGGTGCTGTTGATAGTCTTTGGTATTAATATGATCACATTTCTTCAACCAGGATGGACCAGACCTTCCCTCTCTGCAGACGGGAGATTGTGGAGACCGGACCTCCAGTGCAAACACTGATGGAGTCTTTTTACAGATAGACAAGGAAGTATTGACATATGCCTGTTAAATGTTTATCAACTGTAGGCCTACATTTAATTGTCATGGTATGTTCTTGTGTTCTATGTTTGTGTACAACATAGAACTCAGCCAATGTACATTGGCTGAGTTCGTGCAGCAGATTGATTCGGGGTGAGTCAATTTCAATTTTGTTTTACCTTTATTTAAGCTGGTCAGGTGACTGAGAACATTTTCCCTTTGGAGAGACAACCTGGGAGGAATAGCAGTCAGGGGGAAGGAGATTGGGAATAGGCTGGAGGGGCAGGAACAGTTTTTTGCCACCTTGCTCGTGGGCACAACACTAGAAGTGAGCATCTGTAATTCGATTTTTTCCATCCTGCCTGGGATACAAATCAGCATCCTCTGCTGTGTTTAGCTTCACAAGCTGGCAGTGTTGACAATCAAGATTCAAGAGTTTTATTTTGTGGGGGTGCTGGTAGGGTGGGGAGGGAGAGTGGTGGGCAGTTCAGTGTCTGATGGCTGATGGCATGATGCTCAATCTGAGTCTCTCTGTTTTGGCCTTGAAGAACCAGTAGTGTTTCCCTGATGGATAGAGTTGTCACGGTGGTGCCATTTTTACACCAGTGTTGCTTCCCTCCTCACCACCTGTCATACCGGTTATTCCACCTTGCGCCACTAGAGGGTGGTCTAAGCGCTATTAAAGTCAGTCACAAAAACAAAAGTGAAACTTAAACCTGCAATAAGTGATTTCAGACCCTGTAACCGATCCTGAAACTAACGTGTGCTACGTGGAGATTTCCGTGAGACGTAATGATATAAACAAATATCCACACAGCAGCCAGCTGTGTTGTTGTTTTCACCTCTTTCCTAAAGCTTGTTGTCAAAGTCGGCCCGAGTAATGGCGAATCAACTTGTAAACTTGCTACCTACCTCCTCACTTGTCATTGTGGGACATGTAACCTTCGGCGGAAGAAAAAAAAAAGTGAGACTGGTAACCGCCGATATTTCTCTGTACGTACGTTTATTTTAGCCATTAGCCTTTGTGCACAGTTTGTCCTAAGGGGCTTCTGTAGCCCAGCAGGTTTGCTGTGTGTTTACAAATGTGTTGCGGTTTCTGTTACCCTCTATTGGTCAGAAAAAATGGCTTAGTGTAGCTTTAAATGTGCGCTGCTCAATCTTCTCATTGTTGTTTATTGGAAAAAGTCTTTGAATGTGTCCCAGGCTTAAGTGCATCAAGAACACATAACACAAGTTGGGCCTGCACTTCTGCCGTCAAAGTGTGTGTGAGGTAGTAGGACACAGGAGCCTTTCAATACCCCTTCAAGCCAACCACCATGATGACCAGTGCCTACCACTGACTATTTGATTGCAATATATTTTAAATCAGTAAATCAGTCTAATACATGGGGTATGCAAAATAATGTAAACACTTGTCTGTGCTGAAGACGTCTAGTGGATTGCATAAACATTATTGTATGAAAAGCATTTTCTATGTTGATTCATGTTCATGAGGTGGAATGATGTTTCATCCCTCCTACATCACTCCAGATGCTTTTAGTTTCTATGTAACAGTACATACAAGCTGGTTTGGCACGTTGGCCCAACATCATATAGGGTTGATGTTGGTGGTTGATGGTTTTGGGCTTCCACATATGACCTAAGCAGCTTATATGTACTGTTCCATAAATACTAACAGCATCTGAAATGATGTAGGAGGGATCATGCAACACCATTCCACCTCATGAGAGAGACATTGAAAATGCCTTTTAGACAATACTGTTGACGACTGGGGTCATTAATATTAATGAGCCTTAAAGACACAGAAACAGCCTGTTCTTGGTAAGGCTCAGAGAGATGCTGGAAAATAAATGTGTAAAATGGATTGAGAGTGTTTTTGGTTTAATTAAAACTTTTGCTTGCTTCTTTTTGATTACATATTTTGTTACGTTGCTATAGCTGCATTTTACTTTGGTAAAACAGTTTTTAGTGCATATGCCTCTGTAGGAGTTCATGAAAGGCCAACCACAAATCCTGGGTGTTCTGGGGACAGCTCAGGTTTACAGTGAACAAACAATCACTTACATCTGTTTATAATTAATAGAGGGCAGCTAATACTGGAGGTTGCCTTTTCCTCAATTCCTGTGGAAGTGTGCATGATAAAAACTGAGAACGGTCAGTGAAACACCACTTTATGTTTGAATAAAAAACTCTACATTGTTATCAATTACAGTGAAACGTGGTTGGTAAAGTAAAATGTATTTTTTATTTTGTTGCATACTCATGAAATTTATTTGTCCGATCGAAAAATGAATATGGGACACAGAAACACTTTTTTTTTGCATAGCCTACATGTACAACCATTATGGAATAATGTAATTTATTGTGTTCATTCCCCTGGAGAGAGCAAACGTTTTTAGACAAATGGGTGACAGGTGTTTCTAGTTGCTCATTAATTGTACATCCATAAAGAGCTGTAGTCGCGTTTCCATCAAGCCAGTTTATGCGAAAATTGAAGTTTTGAATGGGAAGCTGAGGGAAACACCAAATTTCGAAGAAAAAAAAAAACAATCCCCAAATATCGCAAAAAAGTTTTTACGTTTAGGATAAGAGGTTATTCGAAAAAACGGCGTTGGAAACGTATTTTGTGAATTAATAATGACGTAGAGTTACCTTAACCCTGTATTCTGCACAGCAGCTTGTCCAGTCTGTCGCGATGCGTTCCTCTGGCGTAACCGGTGACCCGACCGGCCCAATAATCCTGCAGCAGGTCAAATGTTGTTCTGGATCCTAAAGTGTTGCACCCAAAGGCTCTCAGTCTGTAAAATGCCTTCGCACAGTGACCCCCCAGAATTGTTTTGTGCGTCTGTTTTCCCAGATGGCGACCGTCGTTGAATGGGCATTTCTCCTACGATATTGCCCGTAATATTTAGTCGTCACCGCCGTAAAGAAAGAAATGCAGCCATCAGCAGATTACATAACAGAATAATTATTACTTCCTCTATTGCAAGTAACTCTTGGACAGCTCTCTCCATTCTGATCTTGTCTCACCACACACACACACACACACACACACACACACACACACACACACAAACACTATGAAATGAGCACAATGTCAATGCAAATATGTTTTCCATGCCCAAAAAGTGAGAGAAATATGTTTTCCCACCACAAAACGACAACGAGGAGCAGACATGACTAGAAACAGGCAGAAATAGCGCAGTGGAAAGTAAGGGTGTGGAGGTCAGGATGGTGAATGGAAGCTTACATTCATCTCTGATGACCTGGGCCCAAGTCCCAACTCATGCCATCAAGTTCTCTACTCGATGAGACCGGTGCGAGATTCAAGATGGCAGACACCAGCTGCTAGATTGCAAACACAACTACTATTTTTCCCCACAAAATAAACCCCTTTTCTGTACCCTATCAACTGGAATAACACAACCGTTCGATCTGGAAGACCTTGAGGACTACATTGATGAATGTTTCAACCGACTCTGCACCATGAACAACACGAAAAAAGGCCGAGACAAGGACAATTTCGCCTCCACACCAACCACCAAGAGATGCCGGCAATCCGACTCCGTTCATAGCTCCCCGGACAAATCATGCTGTACTGAGGTCAGTGACATTTTACTTTCAATTGACAATAAACTCTCTGGACTTGATGCAAGAATAGTTCTTGTCCAAGTGCTTCACAAGGAATTCCAGCAGCTACGCAAAAGCCTGGAATTCAACCAGGAACGACTAACCACACTGGCTAAAGAAAACAGATCCCTCCAACACTCCGTTACCTCCCTCACAACCCAGCTCGCCTCCATTGCTAAAGTAAACAAGGACATGAAAGAAACCATACTCGATCTACAATCACGCAGCATGAGAGATAACCTCGTTTTTTCCGGTATCCCAGAGCGAACACAGGACGACAACCCAGAACAGTTGATACAGGAATTTATGACCACTCACCTCAAAATCTCCCCTGACACAGTAAACGACATTACATTCCACCGAGTACACCGCATAGGAGCAAAAAACCCTGCAAACAAACGCCCACGACCCATATTAGCAAAATTCGAACATTTCAAACAGAAACAACAGGTATAATGTCAAGGCAGACAACTGAAAGGCACGGACTATGGACTTAACGACCAATTCCCCCGAGAAATCATGGACAGACGCAAAATACTACTCCCAATCAGAAAACAGAACATGCAAGAAGGTAAAAAAGCAGTCATTTCAGTCGATATTGTACATTGATGGCAAACTCTACCAGGACAAAAAAATAACCCCCTGGCTATTCTAGCCCCCCCCAGCATAATCATTCTCTCTTTCTACCCCTTGACCCCCTAATTCCTCTCTGTTCACTCAACGATGCTGACTTGTATTTATGAAAACGCACATTGGTTTCACCAAAGATTAAAGAACTAGAGAACATCAACGCAAATAATCCCACAGCACAAATCCAGAATGATTTACGGAAATACAAGTTACAACTGAATGAACACACAAATAGAAAAACTCAATTCCTCCTACACAGACTCAGACACGAAAATTTTGAATACAGTAATAAATCTGGAAAATACTTGGCCAACCAAATCAAGCGAAACAAACAAAAAACAACAATCCCAACGATTATGAACTCAGCGGGGAAGATCGTGCAGACACCTGAGGAAATAAATAAGATTTTTATACCAACCTATACTCATCAATACATAAACCAAGCCAAGAAGACATTGATACATTCCTAAGCAATATTGATTTACCATAACTTACTGAAGACTAAGCAAATGCACTTGAGAAACCGTTTACAATAACAGAATTCCACAATGCACTCAAACTCATGCCTAACAATAAATCACCAGGACCTTATGGCTTCCCTGCTGAGTTCTATAAACACTTTTGGAATACTCTAGCCCCCATTTTCAACAGATTAACAGCTGAAATTAAACAAAAATCCAAACTTCCCATAGACATGAACACTGCTACAATCTCTTTTACTAAAACCCGATAAAGACCCCACCTCCCCATCAAGCTATCGCCCCCTATCTCTCATCAACACAGACACGAAAATCATTAGCAAAGCCCAAGCTTCACGAATTGAAACAGTTACTCCATCTATCATCCACTCAGACCAAACTGGCTTTATTAAAGGAAGACACTCATCACTACACTAAAAAAAATTGGTTTCGGTGAATCATTTATCCACTGGGTGAGGGTTTTGTACACATCACCAATGGCCATGATCACCACCAATGGACTAATATCACAACGCTTCACTTTGCACAGGGGTACTAGGCAAGGATGCCCACTTTCCCCATCTTTGTTCGCCATCTTCATTGAACCACTTGCAGCAGCTATCCGTCAAAAAATAAACATCACAGGAATCCAAACAAAAAATACGCATGATAAGATCAGCCTTTATGCAGACGACATTATACTTTACCTACAAAATCCTTCCTCTTCATTACCCGAAACCATCCGCCTCATATACTGTACACTTTCTCTAAAATCTCAGACTACACTATCAACTGGTCTAAATCCAGCATTCTCCCACTCAGCCCTAATAGCTGGGATGTGGCAGTCCAAACACCACCTCTCTCTCTGCGCACTGGTAATATCACATATTTAGGAGTCAACATTTCCCCTAGGCTGTCAGAGTTATTCAATCTCAACTTCAACCCACTTTTCAAAACAGTAGAGGACAACCTTCAACGTTGGATGAATCTACCAATATCCCTCATAGGCAGAATTGCCACAATCAAAATGACCATACTACCCATGATAAACTACCTATTCTCAATGATCCCCATCAAGCCCCCACCCTCCTGGTTCAAATCCCTAGACTCCATCATCTCAAATTTCTACTGGAAAAACAAGACACCTACAATCAAACTAGCCACTTTACAAAAATCCAAAACCCAAGGAGGTCTGGAAGCACCAAACTTTCTCCATTACTTCATTGCCCACCAACTCCAATACATTCACAAATGGACCAATCCCAATCAATCCGACAGCTCCTGGACAGACATAGAACAAACATTATGTAAAGAAATCCATATTTCAGACTTACCATTCATAAGCCGCTCCATCGCACACCATCCTTGTTTCAAAAACCCTTTCACCAAATAACTAACACCACAATCTCACCTACCAAACACACTCCCATCTGGAACAATCCTGACTTCTTAATGAACAGAAAACCACTAAACTTTTCATCATGGATTAGTAAAGGTGTCACGCACCTCAAACATATCTTCCATAATAACACTCTGGTCTCATTCCCTCATTTGGTCCAGAAGTACGGCATTGGGGAGAATCATTTTTTAGAATTTCTCCAGATCAAATCCTCTATTCAGACCAAAATCAACATTAAATCATCTAACTTAGATCTTCCCCCATTAACATTAGACCTGATCAACATCGCTACTAAAAAAAAACTACTATCCAAAATCTACAAGATAATTTCCACATCCGACCTAACAATATCCATCCCTTCAAAAAAATGGGAACAAGACCTACAGATCATCCCCGGTGCCGACTTCTGGACCCAAATCTGCAAAAACATCTTCTCTATATCCACCAACACAAACATCCAACTCATACAATACAAGATTATTCATAGAGTACACTACACAGGGAAAAGGATGTTTAAAATGGGTTTTATAGACTCTGAAATTTGTCCGCACTGCACACAAAACACCACAGACAGCTATATGCATGCCAGATGGGACTGCACACCTATTAAATAATTCTGGCGGGACATCACTGACAACCTCTCTCTTCTTTTAGGCTGCCACATCCCACTATCCCCTCCACTCTGCTTACTAGGAGACATATCCAACATCAACCTAAACAACACATCCAGTAGAATACTCTCCATAGCCCTAATCATCGCCAAGAAAACTATCCTCATGAACTGGAAATCAAGGAACACAATCAATATTACACTTTGGAAAAATCTACTAATCGAATACATATCAATGGAAAAATGATCTGCCTCCATTAAAAAACAAACCGCTGATTTTGACATAATCTGGAATCCATTCATCTACACCCTAAATTCTTAATTTCCGCACCGATTTCACTCATCACTTTTTTGCCTGTCCACCATCCACAATAAACATGCACACCGTCATTCACACACATATCTGCCATTACGCATACACTGTAATCCCTACAAATTTGTAATTTGACATACACTTGCACACACACAGGCATCACACACATACACCCAACAAACATACACACATTTAGACCCCCCCCAGCTTCCTCTAATCTATCCTTCCCTCCCGTTTTTTTTCTCTCTTCTCACTCTCTTTCCCTCTTAACTGCTCCCGCGAATCATCTTTATTATTATTATTATTATATGTACTTACTACTTCCTTATATATTCTTTTAATTTCTAATCAAATATATTGTTATTATGGTTATTATTATCATCAATAATATTTATAAGTTATTATTATATTACATTATTATATTATTATTAATACATATTATTATATTATATTTATAATATATATATATTTTTTCCCTTCTCATGTTTATTTTCTTCTTGATATTACCAGTGATATTATTATTATTATAATTATTGTTACTATTATTATTATTATTATTATCATTGTTAGTATTATTATTATTGTTGTTATTATTACTATAATCATTATTTTTATTATTTTTATTTTTATTATATA
This sequence comes from Centroberyx gerrardi, assembly GCF_048128805.1. Classification (NCBI taxonomy): domain Eukaryota; kingdom Metazoa; phylum Chordata; class Actinopteri; order Beryciformes; family Berycidae; genus Centroberyx; species Centroberyx gerrardi. The sequence goes on along the minus strand of NC_135999.1, from coordinate 6,229,771 downwards.
TATTTTTTTTATTTATTTTTTATTTTTTTTATTTTTTCTCTCTTCTAACTCGCTTTCCCTCTTAACTGCTCCTGTGAACCATCATTATTATTATTATGTGTACTTACTACTTCCTTAAATATTCTTTTCATTTCTAATCAAATATATTGTTATTATGGTTATTATTATTATCAGTAATATTTATAAGTTATTATATTACATTATTATTATATTATTATTAATAAATATTATATTTATAATATATATATATATTTTCGTTGTTAGTATTATTGTTATTACTATTATTATTATTTTTATTTTTATTTATTTATTTATTTATTTTATTATTTATTTTTGTTCTTTTCTCCACCCTGCTCTTGTAATTTCTTGTAATGTTATCATTATTACTATTGATTACTATTGTTACTATTGATTACTATTGTTACTATTGTAACAATAGTAACAATAGTTGCTGTTGCTGTTGTTATTATTATTACCATTATTATTATTTTTTGTTATAAAGAGTGGTGGAGGAGATGGCGATAATAATAGTTATAAATATTATAGGCACACACACCTGCCACACTTTCTCTCCCTCTCACACACTCATTCAACATCTTCCTCCCCCTCCCTCTCCCCCCTCCCCTCCAATACAACCCACTCCGCCTTCCACACCCCCACCCCACCCCACCCCCCACCACCGCCGGCTGGATTAAATCTCTACCACAGACCGGTAGCCCCACTGCCTCCCCCGGAATTTTGCCCATCATTTCACATAGAGACAGACCTTGCAGTTTGGCAAGTGCTGCCCTCACATCCTCAAGAGGGAGGGGCGGGAGTGAAGACTGGTGATGATAGTGATGATAATAATAATAAAATAAATGAATAAAAATAAATAAATAAATAACATCAACGAAGCTGTGTGCCCTGTGGTGAGGGGGACTCCCTCCCCTGGGCCTGGGGGTCCTCTCACCGTCTGGCACACACCTAAATAGGCTGGGTCCTACAGTTGGCAGGCCCCCTCCCCAGGGTCTGGGGGCCAGAAATCTCAGACCAAGCTCCTTAGCCCCTCCTTCCTCTACTCCCTCCACTACACCCTCTCATTATCTGCAGTGGAGCGCCGGTCACAAACACCTCCTGCGGCTCCTCCCATCCCCCCAACCCCACTCCTCCTACCCCCATCCCCAACCTCAACCCCACCCAACTCCCTCCCGAGACCCCTTCCACACTATCACACAGACATACGCACCAACACACTCATATGCGCATATTCAGGCACATTAACCCCTCTCATTTGAACCTTCACTCCCTCAAAGACCATCGAGTTGAACTTGCCTCTTTTCTTTCTGGTTGTTTGTTTGTTTGTTTGTTTTCTTTTTTTTGTTTTGTTTTGTTTTGTTCTGTTTTGATTATGTCTGATTATTTTGTGACTCTGTTACCTTTTCTGTCCTGTCTTCCAACACCATGTTTTGTATTGTTTTACACTTGTATTGTTATCACTTTATTGCACAAAAAAAAAAAAAAAGTTCTCTTCTGTGAATGAAGGTTTAAGTTTTTCTTATTTAACCATGTCCAAAACATTGTACTAACCTTAACCAAATGTTTTAGTTGCCTAACCTTGCTTGAACATAACCTTAACCTTAACCAAAGTTGTTATAGTTGCCTAAACTTAACAGGTGAAAATGGTGCATCCAATTCATGCTATATGACAAAATCCAATTCGTAATGGATTAACATAATGTTCACCTAATTCGTGTGCACAACATGTAATCTGCCATTAGAGTTCCTGCTTATTTCACAAAATTGTATGTGACTGTGTACATTGGAGATATCATCAACTGATAGTTTTCATTGCCACACTGTGGAGGTAGCCGTAGTACACACAGGTAGTTTCTCTAACAGACCAGTGAGTGAGCACTGGTCTACCTTTTTGAAGTAAGGGAGAAGTCCTGTCTCCATGTTAAAGCAGCTGAACAACTGGTGAACTGCTACGCCTCTGGACCAATTAGCTATTTTATGTACACAGACAAAGAAATGATTGGTCAGAAAAGTGGAATCATCAGATACTCTGCTCAGTTTGGACCAGAGCCATTGACTCCCTACATGACTGAGGGTCGACCGCAACTGTCTAGCCTGTTGGAATGGAGGAACTGACTCTTTTCGAGTCCACCCTCAACAATATCTGCTTCTTTATGAAGACTAGAGAATTGTCTTTGATGGAAAAGCAAACAATAATAAATAAAATTTCATTTTGAACCATTGCAGAGCAACTGGGAATTGCAAAAAAATCAACAACCCGGAATGTCTTGGAAAAGATAAAATCATTGGAGCTGTGTTGAAAAATTCCAGAATAACTGGCAAAGACATCACAGTCAATCTGCAGGACCCAGTTTTTCAAAACTTTCCTGATAGGATTTCAGTAGTCAGATTTGATTAAATGTAAAAAATTGGGTTTTTCAAAACTGAAAAATTAAATCCTAATCATTCAATTTGGGATTTGTACATTGAATGTAACTTAAATGCTGTTTCTGTGTTTTTCCAAACTCAATGGCAGAGCAGAGATTAGGATAGTTCTGATGCCAAAAACCAGAATAATTTTTATCCCACTGGAGAGGTGGAAATTGTGATGTAGCTGGTGAGGATGTGGGGAGAATGCAGCCTATACAACTTGAATATAGATCAAAATAGTATTTAATGTTCACATTTCATTAAATGTGCAAAATCTCAAAACAAAGTCTCATACCAACTGCCACCATTACAACAGGATGGACCAGCTGGATGGTTCTTGTGAACCTTTAAAAGGTCCTATAGAATTAATGAATAAAAATAGTCGGCAGATAAATGGGAAGTTTTGTCTTGAATTATTTTTTACAAAACAATGAGACTTTGAATTTTGTCTTCAAGCACCTTTTCATCTAGTGCACATAAACTTTTTTGGCCTAGCAACATGTTGTAACATTACTTGTCCAACAGATGGCAGGATAGAGGTCTATTTAAAGACTGCAAATCTGGATTCTGTAATTTTCATCTTCTGATCCTATCTGATCATTTTTTGAAAACTTTTGATTAAAAATCATCAAGATCAAACTGATTCTGGATTAGGGATTAAATCCTGGATTAGAAAATCTATATAATTCTGATCAAGATTAAACATTTTGTCAAACTGGGCCCAGAGTGCAGGGGTGGAAGTACTGTTACTCTGTTAATACAAAAGTCACATTGGTAAACCTACACTAGTTTCGTCAACACTAAGAACAGAAAGGCCATATTGGAATTTGCAGAAGTACAAAGATGTGCTAGAAGAGTTCCGAAACCAGGTTTTTTATGGTCAGACGAGGTGAAGAGAAACCTTTTCTCAAAGTGAAGTGTGGAGAAAAAAGAGGAACTGCACATGATCCTCAGCCCAGCACCTCATCTGCATGGAGGAAGCAGGCTGGGGACGCACCACTGCTCTTTACTGATGATGTCAGTGATGATGACAACATGATGAATTCTCAAGAATACAGAAGGATCTTGAGTAAAGTGGAAACCTTTAAATATGTCCATCTCCTGATTTCATCCTATTCAGCATCAGAAATTCCCACAATCAAGCACCAACTGAAAGAGAAGCAGTTAAGACTTGGCTCAACTGAACTTTACGCAGCTTTGTGCTCACTGTAAATTGAGGGAATAAACACAAAAACATGATTCCAACATGGTTAAACATGTATGCAAAAGGTAATAAAAGCTGACAAAAATAGGCTACAATTTTCACGTGTGCAGCAAAAATAACCAATTCTACTTCACTCATCAAACCAAGGAACAGGACATCAGCCACATGGTTTAATTCAGATTTATTTGTAATTTTGTAGACAAAAGCAAAATTGTAGTGTTTCATTCCAAAATGCTATAAATCAATTTTGGATAGTTACCTGAATTTCGATTCTAAATATTAAAAGAAAACGCAGATGATTGCATTCTCTAAAATGTTACTATTTTGTAAGTATTGTAAAGGGTTTAAGATTGCTAATAAACATTAAGCATGAATTTCACTTTCATGCCAGCAATCGGTGTCACATTTTCAAATGCTGGGTATTTAATTTTGGAATGAAACTGTACAGTTGTTTGGTTGCATGTAAAATTGATAACAATTTTTTTTTTTTTAAAAAGGTCACAGTTTAAATGGCACACTTAATCACATAAAAACAAGACATTATGAAGACGTAAAATATTCACAGACATATAAAACACAGTATTTACAAAAAAGTGTGTAAGAGCTCATCAGTGGCTGTTGATGTTAAAACTTGATTTTAGCACATTTTTTTTCATATATGGAGTTTACAATTTCCAGGATAAAGTTTTTAAAAACAGGTGCTGTTTTTGTCCACACCAAAAGTCAATGAAACTAATCACTTCAGATTAATCATATACTTTTGATAAGGTGTTTTGGTGTACTCGCTTCGATGGAGTGGGGCCACAGATACAATCTAAGCCTGTTCACAAAGCCTGAGAATAGAGTACCAGTCAATGAAAACGGGTTAGGACGGGATATTTTGGTGTGTGATAACTTCAGCAACACAAATAGTGAAGATAAGGATTCATTTGGCACTGAACTCGGTTAAAGATGCTGGTGCTGCCAAAAGTTACATAAACACAGCCACACAGATTAGAGGAATGCAAATGTGTGTATCTGGCATTTTCACTACACATAAAATTCAGCAAGTGCAAAAGAGTCAAGTGAAGATCATGTGAAGTGCGGAAGCATGCAGTGCACTTTCTCTGTGGTTTGCATAGGAGGGGGGAACTGAAATTTGCCTAAAAAGTCTCATGTGGAAATGGTCAACCTCGACAAGTCAGCTGCTACATTTTGGTCTTAACACACATGACCGTCTGCGCTAAATTATGTATATTTAAGCTGGAAATTAGCGGTCTTCTTGCCTGATATCAGACAGAATTGTCAACTCGTTACACTCCATTTCCATCTTCAGTCTGACATTGCCTCCACTCTAACCGATTTCCGTGGGGGAGGGGGATTCGATTTTCCCTAATCAGTCACTAGAGACCAACGTATCCGCCTGAATCTAACGTCATTTTAAGTCGACACTGATGCGAAAAAAACATCTCCCCTTTGAATAAATGCCTTCAAAGCAGAGTGCTGTTGGGATTTCAAAGTAATTGGTACTTTTAATCGATTTAGAACAGCCTCGATAGCAGCGTCTACCTTGTCTACAGCGGTCGCCATTGTTGCCATTACTCCTCCTTGGTTCCGGCGCACAGCTTGACAACAGCTTGACAGCGGCGTTAGTCCCACCCGTGGCGCTGATTGGCTAATCGTTAGTCCCCCCCCGGCGCTCATTGGACCGATCATTTTTCAACCGAGAGAAACCGCTGTTTCATGTCATGATGCCACACCAGAAGCAGTCAACTCAGTGGAGTGGGCGGATTCAAAGGTCTGGACCCAGGCAACCGGTCTTCTAAATCTGTGCCCGAATTCTAAATTACCCTCAACGCCTTCAAAAGACTAAAGGATAATGTTCAGCAAATCATGGCGAGTCGCGGGACAACTGGACCGTGAAAACAGCAAAAATGAATGAAATCGGTTTCACCCGCTGCTTCATCATTGTCAGTGCTACCAAAGCTTTCCCTATCCCCGACTGCATTGTCTCCTTTCCCTGGAAGTACTCGTCATTAGAGATGAGCTGTCTGTGACATTCCTGGAGATGATAGTAAACCTGAAACAACAAGATCAGGCAAGAGGGGAGGTCACTTCCAAGAGCTACAGTGAAGTAGTGTCTGCGAGCCACACACATATGACTAAGCTTTCCTTGCAATAATACCAAAAAACTGATGTATTGTTGGTCCATAAGGATCCCAAACTTGCTGTTAAATTCAGTGTTAGGAGACAGTGTTGTTCACATATCACTAATAAACCGATATGGAGTTGAGACTTAGAGGACCGGCAGGTTGCCGGTTCCATCGCTGCTTCACAGCCAGTCAAAAGCCTGGTTTCGTTTTGGACTGAATTTCAGAGCGTTCACTTATCGAGCTTAAGTCCATAAAGAATTCCTGGCAGGTTCCTCTGATAAATCACAGTGATACAGGTAATATTCTGCTTATATACACCACACGTTTGCAAAAAGGAGAGTGCTGGAATTTGAGAGAATGGCGAAATGATTCCTGTTAAACGAGGAAGTGTTCCTTTTCAAAGCTTCGCCGTAAATGAGTTAGTGTCTCATGTCAGTTATGATCATTTCCCGGTGTGTCTGTGGGAGAAGACAGAGAGAGAGAGGGAGATTTTAGATTTGATTTTAGATTTGATATTTTATCGTAAACAATGAGATATGGTATAATGAACTCGGGCCTTACCTTCTTGGAAGCATGGCTCCATCTCTTGACGACCACCTGCGAAAAAAAAAGACTTCAATGTCAAAGCCTGTATTAAACCTCACGGTAGACAGATAAAGTTCAAATGAATCTCTTAACGAAGCCATTTACTGTCACACACAATATGAGCAACAATAAAACAATAGAGGCGTACCTTTCTCGGCGTCTTGGTCATGCATATGAATTTCGTGACTGTCACCTGCAATGAAATAAAAGAGTTGCATGTTTTACCGGGAGAAACTTTGTGTTGTAGATTCTTGTTCAGAGGGATTAACTGTTTCATAGAAAAAGAAGAGTGAGAGAAGACATGTTTTCCCCTCAGATGTAAAACCATCACCCTGTGTGAGACGATTAAGACGCAAGCAAGAGCAGAATCCCCAAGAGAAGAGAAGAATGCCCAAGGCTAGGTTTGACATGAGGCAAATTTAATTACAATGACTCAAAGACTTGTGATGAATCACCAATAACCAAGCCCAGTGTGCGTCAAGCCCTGGGCAAATACTAGTTGAGTACATTTTGAATTGTTTATAAAACCACAAGGAGGTGTTATTTACCTCAACCTAAGACTGTCCATTTTTGAGAGAGTTGGCGACAAATTCAAATATTTCAAATCAGTTTCTATTTGTCCAGTCGACATTCCACTGTACTTCAAACCCAATGCAAAGTATGATATACACATGATGAGACATGATGAGACATGATACCCAGTTAGGGCAGACAGAGAGAGAAGGGGGTCAATGACCTGCATGTGCTTCAATCAAATCCTTGAGCAAAGTGTCGGAACTTGGCAGAAGTACATGCTTGAACAGGTTTTGGAGTGAGAACAGAAACTTAATTGTGGTGAGAGTGATCGTGGTTTCCAGTTTTACAAGCCCAAAGTATGCACTGCTTGTTTGTTGTTTCAGGCTATTGATCATTTCAAGTCATTTCATCAATAAAGAACTGACTTTTAAAAATATTCAATAACATGCAGGGATGTCAATAATACATTCCAGCAAAAGATGGAACACTTTAGTTAATTAAATGCATTTCTACAGAAACATTAACCAAACACCACTAATGAAACTGCAGGTGTGAAAGAGTTAGTCACTGTTTCATGCTGCTTCAAATATTAAAAGACGTACTCATAAGAGGTGCTGCAGAGAACCTTCGGGCCTCTGTCAAGAAAATGACAGAAAATAACTATCAGATTACACACTCACTGTAAGGATGACGGACATTTACATGTGCTTGCTCCATCAATCTTAGTACCAACTTGTAGAAAAACATTTTCATTCAGCTACAGTGTTTGAGTTGTGTAGGCTACAGTGTACAATGGCTAAAACTCTTGAGCCACGTTAATAATAACAAAGAATTTACTTCCTCTTGGCCTGAATAAAATGGCTGCCTGCCAAATGCACAGAGCGGCTCTACCGGTTTTTCGTCTCCCACTTGATCTCGGTCTCAACTTTCACCCAGCATATGGTGATTTCCCTGTAGTTCTTTTTTCCTTTACTAAAAGGAACCATATCATCATGGAATATTACAGGAATATTATAGTAGCACCCAAGGAGATAAACAATACCATAAAGTATAATAAGGCCATAATTCACTGTTGAGCAACACAGACACACTGTAAATCCCTATGGGAGGATGATAGTGATTTCTCATTAGGGAAACTGGGGATCTGCTAAACAGCTACAGACAGCATTATGTTATGAAATACCTTCCGTACTTACGTTGAGAGCGCCTTTTAAGAAACAGCACCAGCACCAACAGGAGTCCCACGATCAACGAGCCGATGACAACCACAGGAGCCACGATTTTGGATATGGGTGAGACTGTCGTTGGTCCAGGATCTAAACAAATCGTAAATAAAAACGGAATAAGGGTTATATGACATAATTAATTTCTTCCTAGTAAAAGCATAAAATATCAGTACAGATCAGAGGTGTGACCAAGTCAACTTTGCTCGAGTCCCAAGTCAGTCTCAAGTCTCAAGTGTTGAGGCACAAGTCTCAAGTCAAGTCTCAAGTCTAAATGTAGAACACCAAGTCAAGTCCATGTCATTAATGTCAAGTTTCAAGTCTAAATGTAGAACAGCAAGTCAAGTCAGAACAAATCAAGAGTCCAGCATCAATTTAATATCTTAAAGAAAACTAAATATGTAGGACTTTTCAATGGAATATGGTTTTAATAGGATAAAAACTTGGTAAGAGCATTATGAGTTTGATTTCTATAATCAGTTTCAACTTCAATAAATGTAATCATTCCAATTGCATTCCAACCAGTCGTCTGCTGGAACAAATCTCATCACTTTCAATCTAAGTCATTTACACAAACACAAGATCTTTTGTCAGGACTTTAGAAACCTTTTCAAGTCATCAAAGTACAAGTCAAAGTCAAGTCCCAAGTCAGCAGAACCCAAGTCAAGTCAAGTCTCAAGCAATTAAAACTGTGACTCGAGTCCAAGTCATGTGACTCAAGTACCCATCACTGGTACATATTAACATGAGAGGTATGTGTACTGGCGGGAGGTCTCTCCTAAAATACTTGGCGCCATCTGCATTCACTTCCTCTTGTTGCTCCCAGAAGTGTCTGAACAGTTTGCATAGCAGCAGCACTGAGTAATCCCTTGTCCTTGTGGAGAAGGAAGGGAAGCCATGGTAAACAAGATGGCCGGGACCAAATGAACTCCTGCTATTGGCAGGCAGCACTGAGACTGCAAAGCTGTGGGAAAGGAAGCTAATAGCTGAGATATGGTGGTTGTGAGGTCTTCTCCACCAATGAGATTGAGTTGCTGACTATTACAAGGTCCATGAGATGAAAGGCACTGCCCAATTTTATAGATTCATTAGGCATGGGCCATCATGCACCGGTTGTTTTCATGTTTCCCGATGCTTATTATTTTGATTTTTTGAGGAAGATCTAACTTCAGATTTGGAAGACATGTTGCAGCCTGGCTACAGCATTGAGTTGTGTATCAAAGCAGCTCAGATAATGCTGTTTACTTTGGCCATGGGATAAAAGAAACACAAAAACACAATGTGGGACAACAAAGCTATCTCCAGTGCATTCATTTATGTCTGGCTCCTGCGTTTCGCGTGACAACCGAGTGCCTGAAAACACTTTCACTTTTCTTCCTGCAAAGTCTCAAGTGCGGCGCTCAGCAACATGTACCTTTAAACTGCTCGGAGTATGGGATATCAAACGTGACCTCCCCCTCTTGGGTTCCGGTGGCGTTGTGCACGGAGCAGGTGTACTTGAAGAAAACGGAGCCTCGCAGCAGAGTCAGCTTACTGGAGAGGCTAAACAGACCGTCCTCCGTCTGCTTCACCTCCGGCTCAGAGCTGCGTGTCCAGTCTTCGTTGTGCTCGTCGGACCAGCGGAGTTCACCTTTGGGGTAACCGCCGTCGGAGTTGCAGAAAAGTGTCACGTCTGTGTTTTGCGGAATATTCGCAGCAGGTTGGGAGCGCACAGTGGGCGTGTTGTATTTGGCTGTGAAGAGAAAATGAAAAATAAACATGGTCATAAAGCTGAACATTGCACCCGGACTTTGGCTTGATCACGGCATTACACAGTATTATGAGGCAATTTGATAATGAAATGAAAATGTCTGACTAATGTGGAGACCCAGCAATTGATTGACATGCATTTTGTGGCAAACAGGCTAAATGAAAAGAAGGAACTGACTGGTACGGCCGTGTCTTTATGTGTGATTTCTGCGTCATAGTGAAACAGAAAGTCAACAGTGAGCTAGCTGGCAAGTCTACAAGGGGAATACCGGCCAGAAAAATACCCTAATCTCTAGACAATCATCCTGCCTTTCATACTGACCATTTGAACCTTGTCCTACACCATTCTCTGTGAAGCTGACAAGCAGGACTGCCCGCTGGAACAGATCCAACCTGGCTTGGGGTTTAGCTTTGGAAACAAGGTGGTATTCCCTTGACAGGCTGAAATGTCCTTGGTTTGGCTCTCACCTGTGACACTGAGGCTGGTGGAGGTGGAGTGACTGCCGCTGTCGGTCATCACGCTGCACTCATAGCTTCCACTGTCCGTCGTCTTAGTAGTGGTGATGAGCAGGGACACATTCATGTGGTTGTTATCCCAGAACGGCTTAGCAAACTGAAAGCGTGGCTCCTGTGTTCTGCTACCTCTGGCAAAAACTGCTAAGGCAACTCCAGCTTTCTTCCAAGTGACCACTAAGATCTTGGCGTCTGCTGCCTCCTGTGCCGTTTTGACCACACAGTCCAGCATCGACTGCTGGCCATACTGTCCGTAGTTGTCAGCCCTGCACTCCACGTTTATAAAGGCTGCAGACAGAAATATAGTCAGAAAAAAAAAGAGATTAGATCAGTGGCATAGCAGCATGTCGCGTGTTAGATTCTCATCTGCAGATTATGGCAAAACTTACAGAAAGCGTTTCCGGCGTTGATGCAGAGGACAGCCAGAAACAACAGGCGGGTACCGAATGAGGCCATGTTCTCTGTCCTGCAACAACACATCACACAAAGTCACATGGGGACTGGATTGTTTACAACTCAGTACAATCCTCACCATCCTGCTTGTGCGTGCACACACACGCACACACAGTTTTCAACTTGCACTCTTCAACATGTACAAGCTTGACAGTGGCAGGGTGCCAAAGAAAAGTTCCAATCTTTTTCCACACGTCACTATTTGCCCACCCCAGCTATATTATATTAGTAAGGTTCAGTTCTAATAAAGGCCAATGCTTCTTGTCAGTCTTTTTTTATTAAATATGGATCATGACTCACTGTTGGCTACCAGCAGGTAATTCGCAGAACTAATTAGCAAGTGAACACAGACCGATTTTATTGGTCAACAACCAGCATCAAAATAAACTAATCTGTTCCATATCAAGGGACGATTTTTTTTTTTTCAGACTCAAAAAGCTTGACTTACAATAAATATCAGGGTGAAAGGAATTCACTGGCTCTCTGCTGGTTTTAGTGTTCACTAACAGCAGGCTTTGTTTGTTTTAACTGTTACCATGCTGTTGCAGTACTTGCTTATCCTGGACTGCCTGTAGGTCATCTGGCTCTCTTGTCCCAGAAACCCTCTGTCTGTATGGAAGTTTCTCAACTGCTGAAAGCTTTGTAGGCACTCACTGCGTGCGTGTTTGGGCCATTTTGTTAGAAACTAAGTATTTACAGAACTAGTATTTATTTACAGAGGAAATTTGGCATTTGTGACCATGCAATTGTGATCAAGCTTCTTTTCTCAGTTCCTGAATATTTGACATTTTGGAGATAATGTGGTTTTCACATAACAGAAGCGATTATGTTGACTGAATGGCTCACAGTGGAAAGAAGTCCATTCTATTTTTGGATTAACCTTAAAGACGAATGTATGCCACGTCGTACTTCACTCTGGAAACTCACAGGACACATTTATAGGCACCCACTTGGAGTGGGACGCAACCACAGAATACTGTTTTGTGCTTGTGTGTATGTGTGTCTGTGTGCGTTTACTTAAACTTTCACTTCCAACTTCTGCTTTAAAACAACCAGCCCACTACACAGAAACACACAAGGGATAATACTGACAGGCAAATTCTACTCAACTTCTCCACTTCACACCACTTGAATAGTTGCCACATCGGCTAACGTTAGTTAATAAGCAACATCCTCTCTGACCTTCTCGTGTTTCCAGGTACTGTTGGAAATGACAGACCTGAACAGAATGTGAAAGTGAACACAACGTGAAATTGCAGGCTATTATAGTTACTGCTTTAAGTCCCGCGCTTAGAAATGGAAGAATTAAGACATCAACACACAAACCCACGTTACAAAAGTCAGTTTTCTTCCGACAAGCCGTGACTAAGCAACTGAACTAACGCTGCCTCCCTGTGCTGTCGGAAATATCGCAATTACGAAGCGAGCGCACATGAACGACAATCAATGTGCTGTATTTTGTATAGATTGTAGTATTAATAAGAAACCAGCGACCAAACCAACCAAAAGGATAAATCAGAATTGAATGAAAATATGATTTGTTCTGTCTCGTTTATTGTGACCAGTAAACATTGTTTAACCAAGCATAAAGAATCATACAAATCATACAATGCAGCTGGTTGAACACACGGGTGGTTGAACACTGGTTCTTTTGCATAGCTTCCTTCTTCCTCATTGAAAATAGACACTCAAACGTTCAGTCACATTGTTGAAATCCACTTTGAGCTTTTTAGAAATTGAAAAAGCGCCCGTGTGTCTATGGAGTTAAGACTTCCTTCACGGTTTTGAATGAGTTGCATTCGCTCTCAGTATGCAAGCAACTGTAAATGCTTTGCAAGGGACAACTTGACGCCGTTCGAATTAATCACAAAGTAGGACTTGGGAGTTTAGGAGCTTACGAGGCGCCCTGAAGGCGGCATAACCGCTTAGTGCCTGTGCGAAGCTAACGCACAGTCCTCCATTTCCCCCACCGCAACAGGCTTTTTCTTCTGTCGTTTCAACATCATAAAAAATATGGCAATTAACGTTTCACTGAACGTGTATAACTACATTTAATTTAAAAAAAAATAAAAACAATTAAAAAAAAACACATGCCCTTAACTAGGCAGTCATCCGACCACACAGGCTATTTACCATATGTTGCAACAAGGCAATGGGTCTAAAGCAGAAACATACCAGTGCTGAACTAAAATAATAATAAAGTAACATCACACTGACCGTACACGCTCCTCTCCAAGGCAGCTGCAACTTCTCTTGTTCGACGGTGACGGATCGTGTGTGGCAGCAGTCAGTTGATCCTGGAGGCTTTGAAATACTTTCGGTTTCGGTATGACTCGTTGACCAATGCGGCGACGGCACGCTGTAGGTTATACAGCCTACTTCTATTTCAGGTGATATAGGGGTAGCCTATATAGATGTTGTTGTTTTTTCTCGCGTACTGAAATGGAAAGTTGTTTAGATTAAACCCACTTTAAACTCAAGATACCCGCCTGTTTTAGATTGACAGAAATCTTGATGCGGTATATTGCACACATCATGGATATACCAAACTAAACGTTAAGATAGGGTGTATTGTGTGTATTCGAGGTAGTTTGCCTTATGATCACCACTGCAGATGGTTCAGACTTTTTTTTTTTTACCACGACATCACTTAGTCAGATAATAATCACAGTTTCCATGGTCAAAAATGACTTTTAATGCTCATTTCCATTTGTGCCAATTCTTGAATTCAAATTCCTACAGTGACTTTACATCCAGCAACAAGTCAGACTGAGTATAGGATGCAAACAGACACGTGTTGCACCTTAAAGCACCCGACTCCAAAGACATTGCTGACACCACCGGGGTTACATTTCAAGTACTGCTTGATACAACTGATTGACCTGTTGGTTTTCTTGCATGACAGCTGGCTGACACAGCATCAGACCCGTGACACAACATGACAGAAGTGGGAAAGAGTAGGGATTCCGGTCTGGAAAACCTTAAGATACTAAATCGCATCAAATGTACAAAAAGACTGTGTTACATATATTTCCAGTGAGCAGGAACAAAAGGCCATAGTAACAATGTATAAGGGGAAAAGAACAGACATAAATAGGCTGAGCTGTCATAAGGTCACTTGTCAAATCGAGGCTGGGTTTGCCAGAAACATTGGAGCGTCAAGACCGACGACATTCCACTGACTTACTGGAATCAAAAGTATCTTAGTGCTACTGCTAAGATGTATTTTGGGAAACCCAACCCTGTTTGATGTTGTAGCCTAACACACAAAACAGGCACACTTTGCTTGAGAGTAAATTTTACCTATAAAAACACATGGCACTCAAAACCGGCACTGGGGTTACAATATCCTAAGGGCAATGGCTACAATATAAAAAAAGTCTAATTCCAATTCTCTGTTTCTTGACATGGGACCTACAGTATTCATCTGAAGACAAATGTTTGCATCCTTCAGAGTACAATGACAGTTAATTTATTTGGCTCCTATGTGGATAATAATACTGTAATCAGTAGAAAGATTCCAACTTCATGCAACAACAATACATCATTTATCCCACAAAAAAAAAAGAATTTAGTCCAGCGTAACCAGCTTTAAATAAAAAAAAATTAAAAAAGTCCTTCACAGTAATTTTTGTTCTCACATTCATACATCACAGACCAGATGTGCATGCAGGTTGGCCAAAATTGAACACGGTGCAAAAGCGACAACTCACTTCATATCCATTTTTCTTTGCTTTTTTTTTTTTTGCGTTTTGTTTTTAAACTGGTCACATAATCGATGAGAGCTTGTGCCGTCACAATACGGTTGGGGGATATTTAGGGTTAGTTGATATGAGAGACAAACGGTGTGGACCTTGTGCCCTCTCCAGCAGGTGGAACGCACTGCAGGGGCAAAAGGCAGGCTTTGAATCGGATACATAAAGATACATAAAGTGCTTCTGTCAAACGAAAACAGTACAAAACAGTTTGTTTGTTTTTTTTTTTAAAAAAAGGAGGTATCAAAACAATGCACTTGGGGATGGGGAGGAGAATGGTGTTGGGTGGACACCGGATGGGGTTCCTGGGGTACAGATGAATTGGGGGGAGGAGGGAGGAGGGGGGGGTCCTGGTGTTAAAAGGAAAAAAAAACAAAACATGAAGATGATGAGTTCAGAGAGAAGTGGAGGTACGGAGGGGGGGCAAGTTGGCCGGGTGACTCAGCCCAGGATGAGGCTGGACTTGCCCCCCGGGGGGTTCCTACGGCCAGAGGCCTGTCCTGCGGCGGGATCCTCGGCCGGGGGGGCTCCTCCCTCCTCCTTCTGCTCTGGGACGACTTCGGGCTCGGCGGCAATGCTGTTGTCTGAACACAGGCAGGAGAGAGACAGATGACTCAGAGGGCAGTTTGTTAAAAAAATAAAAATAAATGACAAGGGAATGGTAAGGGAGGTACAGATTGATGACTGTTGGTCCCTCCCTATCCCAATATTGGAGGATGTGTTTAAGATTAGTGGTTCCCACACCAACCCCACCACACACAAACACATACACACACAAAGAAGTCCAAACACAAAAATCTGTACACCCTTAAAAATATGATACATATTTTGTGCGCATTGCAACATTTTAAATAACTTTTCTCAAAAGTGCCAATAAATAGGCTACATGGTCATGCACTATCTAATTAAAACAGTGTGATGTGATCAGAATAAAAACACAAGTCCTTACCAGCATCGCCTACATAGTTGTTTCCATCCTAAGGGAACATGAAGATAAGAGCTTGTTATCAGAACACAGCAGGGAGGCAAAGTTAAACATTAACAGCTTTGAATTATCAACCAAACAATTGTTCCAACTCCACTAATATAGCTATTAGGTAATAGAAATCAAATACTGAACAAATAACAATAATAATGAAATCTTCAAACGGGCCCATATTTGAGCAGCCTTCACAGATAAACGAATGGAAATTGTGTATTGTGTCATCACAGTCTTGACGGACAACTGCTCAAGTCCTGAATGATAAAATCAAACTTGGCATTTAAGTCAGAAGTGAAGCATTTGCTACTGAAATGCCATTTGGTAGCGTCCCCTTCCTGTGCTTGTTGACACACAGGCTGCCTTTGTGGGACGAGTCAAGGGAAGATTAAGAGAAAAAGAAAGGGCGGTTTGGATTCCAAACAGTAACCCCAGCTCATCTTTTGCGCCCCTCCTACTGAGTGATCGGTTCAATTCATTGGGGGACACAGAACGGAGGCTATGGAGGCCCGGTCTTACTGCGGCGGGGGCCTCTGCGGAGTGGTTGGTGGTGTTGTTCCCTCCTCTCCTCAGGGGGGCGGAGGACTCGCCACACAGGACCCCCGTGGGCTTCCCACCTGGAGGAACAAGGAGATGTGAGACGATTTACGGGATAGGGAAAAAAAACTATTTCTACTATAAAAGTGTATTACCATATGTTTTTTTTCAGATTTTTCTCTAATTTTTGCTTTTTGTCCTAGTGAAATACTGAATAGTTTTCAGCCTCTAGGCCTCTGATAATTTAATCAGTGGAAAGAAGGAAGAACCTATGCTGCTGCTGCATTGAAATACTTGTGCTGCTAGTGGCAACAGGTGAGTAAGCACCTAAGTCATCAAGCATACACCTATGATTTCTTGACATGTGATAGCTTATCTTGTTACAAGATAAGGGTTATCTTACTTGTGACAAGCTATGTCTGGCTGTGGCAATTATAAGAAGAATCTGTTAAACACAGTGCTGCGTTGGAATTTTAATGTTTATGCAGGCTGTGTGCTTTTACATGATGAGCCGCTGTTAGTAGAGAGTAGAGCTGGGCGATATATCGATATAATATCAATATTGCGATATCAGACTAGAGATCCTCTGGGATTTTGGTTATCGTAATATCGTGATATAGCTTAAATATTGTCTTTTCCTGGTCTTAAAGGCTGTGGTACAGTTATCTTTTACAGTAAGAACATCTTCTGAACTTATTTAACTGTTCTAGAGTGAAATGAACAGTGAATGGCTTGACCTGCTTCACCATCATATCCCCATTAGCCTACTAATGATTGTTTTTCAAAATTTTCTTGTGTAAATATCTTCTGAAAGCACCAATATTCACCCCCAAAATATCGTCCCATTATCGATATCGAGGTATTGGGTCAAAAATATTGTGATATTTGATTTTGTCAATATCGCCCAGCTCTAGTAGGGAGTCTGGGTAAAATGCATCATGTCAATCGCCACACTGTTGAAAATACGGCCACCAGAAAACCTGATTGGTACATCCCTACTTCACACTATTTCAAGTCAGGTGTACAGGTAGTAGATACACGTGCATATTCAGACACACTTGCACATACGCACACACATACATGCACACACACACAAAGAAGGCACAAAAAGAAAAACTAAATTTTTCATGCAAGGGACTTGGCGCTGGTGTATTCAGACAAACAAAAGTAAAAGGAAATTCAAGCACAAACTGTGCAGCTGCAACATTTAAGCTTTCAATTTGAGACATTCTTTCAGTATCGGCCAGACATGTCTGCCTGGTCGTATCAACATTCTTTCTCTGCATCAACATGGCTATGTTTTCAGTAAACTTAAAGGGTAACTTCGGTATTTTCCAAGCTGGACCCTATTTTCCCATCTTTTTGTGTCTAAGTGACTAAAGGGGACAACTATTTTTGAAATAGGTCCAGTATTGAGCGAGATCGCTTTAGCCGGCAGCCGCGAAACGGGCTGCAATGTAATCCGACGGGGCAAAACGCACCGTCAATGTACGTCCACTAAAAGTTCTTGTTTTTGCCACTGACAGGCTCAGATTGTTATTATAAGTGTCTGACAACATTATGGAAAGGACCCTACAGAGAGATGAAACGTTTTTCTTTACCTTTCGCTTGATCCGGTCTGTGTGTAACCAAGTCTCGCTCAAGTCTCGCGAGAGTTGAGTTGTTGCAGGAAGTTACAAACAGACCGAATTGGGGGAGTTGGCTACAATCCGTCTAAACAACGGAAGCACCAAATTATCCTATCAGCTAGTAAATCAGGTGCAAGGACAGTAAGTTTGACTCCTTGTCCAAAGCATGGATTTTCCCCAACAATTATTTAGTTTGAAAGGAAACAGAGTCCAGTCCACAGGAAACAGACAAGTAGGCAACAAGAGCAAAGGACAACAATCTCATGGGAGGAACAACCGAGTCCTGAACTCTCCCGCTGCAATGCGCTGACCCCCGAGATGAAGTTTCATTTTCACACTAAATGTCATTCTCACAATGTGCTCTGTTCACAGTAATGTTAAATTTCTTAGGCTTTTAATTTGTGTATCTGCTGACTCATGCCCTCGCTGGTGGCATTTTATTGTGGCACTTGTCAATAGTCCGTCTGTAGCTCAGGACAAATGACGCACGTTATGATTTAGATATAATAAGGAAATCACACAGAAATTATATGCAAGTACTTCCGCATGATTACGTTGCTACGATGCATAGTGAAAGGATAAACTTTTGAGTTATTTTCACTATCATTGTGGTGCTGAAATGAACTGTTGGAATTTAGTTTATTAGTGTGCACAAATCATATGGGGGAGGAGGAAATGTCTTAAATACTTTGGGGATTTTTTAACTGCTAACATTTCTGTCCCGCGCACAACCTTCCCACAAGAGCTGTACATCCATCCTCTGCCAGTTCAGCTGTCTGAGGCTGTGGGAGGGAGCAGATGTTCTTAGGTCATCCCAGAAGTATGTCCCTGTCCCATGATGTACACAAGACCAGAAGGGAGGAGGCAGGAGAGTCAATATCGGTGGTGCAACACACAGAATTGTCTCTGCTAGCCAGGACTTAAATGTGCCGTGGACTGTGTGGCTTCCAGCCAGCGTCTCCACTGTCTGTGGAACCTGACAAAACCTGGCTGGACCACAGCTTAAGGCTTAGGTCACACCGGATGATTTTTGCGCTGATTAGAAGCCTGACTGGACCGTTCTGACCTTCGGGGTGAGCCTCGGCTAGTCGGGGCAGATCTGGGGGCGCTCAGGACAGGCGTTGGGTGAATAAAGGGTTTGGGACGTGGGACTTTGATCCCTTCGACGTGTTACATTTCATTGAGCCCGGTCTGGGTGGGCTCACGTAGCGTGAACTGGTTCAAGACTCGCCACGGCCGAAATGTGAGAGCAATCCTGGCAAGAGCCGATGGAAGTTTAGCTTAAGGGGGAAGAGAAAGAGAATGAGCCAGAAGAGAAGCCACTTTTAACAACAGACAGATGAGGGGAAGAATGAGTGAGACAGGAGCGAGCCTGCACCATCAAACCAGCTCCAGACTCACTTCACCGCAGATGCCTTCTGACTTGGATGACCCACAAGCACAGATGCTGTGTTGCTTGTTTCTTGCTTGCTTAAATGAGTTGGTCATTTGAATGTCTGCATACTTTTTTGACCTCCTTATGCCTTTTATTTTTATTTTTTTTACATTGAATGATCATTTTACTGTGACTTGAATGATCATTTGAATGTCTATGTTACTTTTTCTACTTCTTACAAGGTAATACAACGGTGGGAACTTTTGTTTGGCAGTGGCTGAAACATTGCACAATGTACAAGCATACGTGGGCAGTTGAGGGACTTGTGGGAATTGTGAATAAATTAATATGATTAACTGTGGCAAAGAGAAAAACAAGAATTCACTGCTTGCATGTTGGAATACTTAGAATACGCTTTTATGCACCAACAGTGTCCTCTAATCCAGTGGTTCTCAATGTGGGGTCCAGGGACCACCAGGGGCCCTTGAGGGGGTTCCAGGGGGTCCCCAGCAAATTGATGAATTGTTAAACTTCACCATTATTTCATTTAAAAGACGTTAACGCAATTAGAGAATGTAGAAGAATGACTACTTAGATCATAGTTTCACTGCTATCTCTTTACCTACAATACAGATAGTCACGGAACTCTGGACAAAATCATATCTAGCAATACAAATATTCTCAGATTTGGCTCCGAGAGGCAAAATCTCATCAAATGGGGGTCCGTGGCTCTAATGTGGACTACATTAGGGGTCCTTGGTGTGAAAAAGGTTGAGAATCACTGCTCTCATCTTCTTCCCCTGTCGCACACAGCTTTTGTGGGCAAGTATCACACACATATCTGTTGCTGCACTACAAGTGTAAAGGCAGTAAACTTTCTGCACATTGTCTCTCTGTTCAATCCAAATAGTTATCCTACTTCACTGAAATAATTACGACGCCTACAACTAGGGATGCAATGATATATCAGCAGACTATCAGTATCAGGTAAAAGCAATATCTGTCTCGGTCCGATATTATTTTTACTGGAGATATTTGGCCGATTGTAGAATTGGCATTTTTGTGACCTTTTTTTCCAGGTGCGTGTCACTTAATGCAACTGTCAAAATTAGCAACAGAATAAAACTAACATGGTGTTTTGCTTAAAAACCACTTAGTTATCTTGCATGAATATTGGTATTAGCCGATATGGGTGGGAAAATATTAGATATCGGTATTAAAAAAAAACTATCAGTGCATGCCTATCTACAATACACAACATAAAAACACCCAAGAAGATGTGAAACATAGGACGACATAGGACAAAGAATTATTTTTTTCAATTGGCAAAAAAGGACTGGATGACATTGATTAAGATGACAAGTTTACTTTTTTTTTTTTTTTTTAAAAACAAGTGTGGCATTTCCCAACAATGATTTTGTTTGAAAGGAAACAGAGAAGTCCAGTCCACAGAGAACAGAGAAGTAGGCAATAAGGGCAAAGGACAAAAATCTCATGGGGGGAACAACCGAGTCCTGAACTCTCCCGCTGCAATGCGCTGACCCCCGTCACCCACAGCGCAAACACAATATGCTTTGCGAGGAAATTGTTGGAAACGCACATCTTCCAGTACTTTTATTTCTCACTGTGTTCTTAGAAAAATTAAATAAAAAAATAAAAAAGTTAAATGGGCGAATTTAACAGGGTTATTGTGTCTGCTCTTACATTACTTAATCTGCTCGATTGAAAAATGAACATTTAACTATGACAGAAATATTTCAATTCAAAAACAATTAGCAGCAAAGGTGATACAGTTTTATGCAGAAAGAAATTCTTAGAAGTGCATTGATTCTATGAAAATTAGCAGCCTGCATATAGGAATAGGGATAGGGAATCAAGGGACACATTTTCCTGTGGGTTATTCTTGGCTTATAGAGGGACTTGTTGCAAAGCCCAGCACGGGGCAAGAATGACTGGTGGCAAGCGTGCAGCTCCACTAAGCAGACCCTCAGTGGCATCCTTTGTTGCCTTTAGTGTTTTATCAGTAGGTTGGGATTGGGCAAAGATACCTTTTTTTTTGTTATTCTAGCACAAACCCTGTGACATGACAAGGACTTGAGGCAGCTCATATCCTCATGAATATTTTAGGACACCTCAGCCTTGAGAAGATCCCGAATAAGGGAGCAGTCAATAAAAGAAAACCAGTGATTATCGATTGTTGATTGATCGACTGTGGAGAAGGGGGATTAATTGACCATTTGAGCATATAGAATAGTTAAGTGGCACTACATATTTCATGCCAACTCGCTGTGCTTGGAGGTGTAAACAAAGGGGGTTCTGCTTATTTAACGTATTCAGCTGTTTGAGACAGTAGGTAGCAGATCAGTTTGCAGCAACCTTGCTGTAGGGTGAAAACCTTGTATCTCCAAAAAGCCAATTTAAGAAATAAAGAAAAGGATTAATACCCTCATTATCCTTCACTATATGTGTTTTGAATAGGTATTACGGGCTCTGGGGGTCATGAAAGTTACACCACCCATAAATGGAGAGGTAAACTTTCAATCTAAGAGAAAGAATAATAAAATTGGAGTTGCAAGCTTTCATGCTGCAGCAACAAGCTGTAGGCCTAGACTGTGAGTGTGTGGGACGAGGCAGGTTGTACCCGGTGGATTGTTTCTTCGATGAGCATAGGGGTCCTCTGGCTCAGCGAAAACACTGGAGGCCATCTTGTTTTTCCGGACGGGGGGTTTCTCCTCGTCTGTGCCAAAAGAAATGTTGGAGCCGCCACCTGGAGGGCGCAAAACCCTGAAATATGAGGGGTGGAGAACGAGAGAGAGAGAGAGAGAGAGAGAACAGTGCAGATTGGTAAGAATTAAAAAGGTTCTACTCTACATTGTGAGATTTCTTAATGAAAATATAAAAAAATTCTATACACCTAACACCCTTTTACTGCATTGCTTCAAACAGTGCAATGAGTAAATAAGGCGAAATGATGAGGTCACTCGGACTCATTCGATTTCGGCTACGCACACTTAAGTGTGCTAATAAGAAAGTCATTCAACCACTGTGGAGTAACACTGTAAACTTGTAAGTGTATTACTAAATCCACTTTTAAACTGTAGTGTTGCATGACCTGAGAGGAGTGAATGACGTCAATCCAGGAGGAGGCCGCTATCTCCTGATCAATTTAAATGGTGTGTCAGTCATTGTGGGCGTCCTGCTTTGGAAAAGTTGATGCGGTTGACTTAGACAGATTGCTCGATGATTAGCAAATGTCAAAACCACTCTCTCGCTGTAACATTCCCTGAAACAAGCTCATATCTTTGAAAACAGTGCAGTCAACAGTCACTCATTACACCATCTGCCATTGCACGAAACTGACAGCTTTAGCTCCATTTGCGGCCCTCCTCCTCTTCTTGTTTTGTGCCGTACAGCAGTCTCCTCTTGTGGTGTAAAGCAATCCAGCAGATTTCCCATGAGGTGGCGCACAGTATAAAGTGCAGTGTAGAGGCATCATCTTCTCAGCAGTGGTCTCGTTCGGTTACAGTAATTATACCAATGTCACAAAATTAATGTGGTAATGATTTAATGATGTTACAATGCTACACATAACACTCATTAAATAGACTGTATTCCAATTTTTTTTATTAGCACTGGGTTTTTCTATTGCTTTAGCTGTGCCTCTCCTGGCATCACTCTCTCTCTATGATGAAAAAATAGCTCACGGCAATGTCAGCTGTGTGTGTGCCAGCTGTAACATGGCCCTCACATCAGTCTGATTTAATCAAAGGCCATACACAGAGCAGATTAGAGTGGATGTCTAGTACCCCACTGCTCATCTCTCGATAACTGATTTGAAATCCACGGGGCCCCACCCAACTACAACACAAGCTGATGCTGGCTGTCGAATATGACAGATCCAAGTGCCTCACCGTGGACCCGATTGCTAGGTGCAGTTTGGTTTTCAAGCAATAAAGACAAAAAGACTAATGAAATCTGAAGGATGCTAAACACATGCACGCAACCACGAGCCATGCAGCGCCCTAACACTGGGTACCAATGCACCTCGCCTATGCTTGCTAGCTAAGTTGCATCTCCACAAAAGGGAGGCGAGACGTGTGCTAGCTGACGCTGGGAATAGGGGAATGGTCCATCCATCCCGACAAAAACGGGAAGGTGTGGTAGCGGGCTGCATCCTAGCATCATCACTGCACGCTTTTAAACCATCGACGAGATTTTGTAGCGGCTAAATTAACCTCATGGCCAGAGGTCAAAAGGAATATGTCTTTATTATTTTACGTTAACCTACGCAATGTTGAGGTTAGATGATGCTGGAGTTAGCTTGATGGTGGCTAACGGTGCAACAGAACTGTCTGAATGGCGTGTTTTACCTGGAACTGCTTTTGGAACCGGGTTCCATCCCTTGAAATGTCGTGGTCGTCGTCATTTTTGCACAAAGGAGTCGTAAAATATTTATAAATCTGACAAGATAAAATAATTGTCGCGAATTACAGTTTCATAACCAGTATTTCACCACATCATCATTGTCTACCCCAGCCGGTGGCGCTTGCTAATTCATCAACCTGCTGTACTGTCTGGACCAGTGTCAAGCGCGACAGAATGAAAAATAACACTTCCTGCCACGTTTTTCAAAATAAAACCGACTGACAAAAAACGGCTGCGACATTTTTGAGTAATAAAAACTAGCAAAGTGAAAATAAAGAATATATTTAAAGAAGAAACTATATTAGACGACGATGTTGTTCTGTACACTCCAATACTTGTGCAGAAGTGACACATTTTACGATTAATTTTGAAGGCAAAATCGCCCTACTTCCTGTCTTTCTCTGCCTATCTGTGGTTGGTTTGACGCAGCTCATGTCTGGCGACTGGCAGAAACCAACGTGGAGAGGGCGTTTCTGGAGCCCAAGTACCGCCCACGAGTGAGCGGTTCTTTCGTCTCATTGGATCCCGGCATCTCAATCATGTGTGTGATTGGACAACCAGCGTGTCTTCTACAAACACAAAAAACGGCTGACTTCTTCTCAGCATCACAGCCTTTGGATCAGCTCGAGCTAATGTTTTACAAATACACAGGATGTGATGTCAACTATCCATTGTGCTATTTAGGGTGAGCATTGTGTGAAAACTTGGCTTGGATTGGGGTTATCAAATCAAAACAAAAACTAAAGCCACATCACCTCAAGGTTTTACATTGTCTTGCATCTTTGAATGAACAATAAATGTCAACGGTTTCACACGACTTTACACTTTGATCAGCCAGTTTACTGCTCATGCTCAGCAATACAATGCACTTTCAATTTTCATTTTACAATAAACTGACAATATGTGCATGTTCAGACTCCTGAAGTATCCAGCAAACAAACACAAACAGGCACATATGTAAAAAAGACTCAATTTATTCCAATAATACATTTTCATAATAACAACAGATGTCAGTGAATTTAAAACGCAGGCTTACGGGACAGCAACAAAATTCCATCTGAATCAAAACCTCAATGACAAGTATAAAAACAAAAACAAGGACCTAGGAATTTTTCCACACCTTCAAAGAAAAAAAAAAAAAATCATGACGAGTTAGATTTCTTCGGCACATCAGACTCAATGCAGCTCACAAGTTGTCTGCACCCCACAGGTCTAACATAGGTTAACATACAAATGACAGGATGACAAAAATCTATCTACAACAACTGTGCCGCTGCCTGTGAGCATTTTGTAAAAGTATTCCACTGGATGGTATCAACACTGGTCATGAGCATTTAAAGACTGGGCTTAAGAGGTGCGGGGGTGAGAAGGGGAGGTAGGGGCGTTGGGAGGAAACAGTCTTTAAAGAAAAGAGCCTCCGGTTTGCTGTTGGAACACGTCAATCGTGTCTTCGTCCTCCATTTCTAGCTGTAAGAAAAAAGGTTAAATGTCTGTTAGGAGGCTGACTCCCTTAGTCATTTGTGTGTGTGTGTGTGTGAGTGTGTGTGTGGGCATGTTGCGTCATTCAAGTTGCCCTAGGTGCCTAGATCCATTCAATACTCCACCATGGTGTTCCACTACACTGGAAGTCCTCGCCTCACTTGGCACTACTCGGCTCAGTAGCAACAGATTCAATCAGTGTCAAATTTGAAACTGATGTACTTCTTCTACTAGATTCACTACTGTTGAACAGGCAGTGAAAATCATTCTCATTCCAGCTATTAGAAATGCTTTGTGTCCAGATTTGTTAGGGTACAGATTTTAGATTTAATTCAGAAGATTTGGGCATCCATACAGAATATCATGTATGAAGCAATTCCATATGAATACAATTTCCATATCAAATGTGTGAGGTAAATTATAGTGGCTTATAATATTTAAAATGGATAGGCAGATGATCTTGAATGGCATCCACCATACTAATACTTTAGTAGCACTTTTTAGCAACCTCAAGAGTTTGTTATCTAATCCAACTGTACATTTAATAGATAAACCTGTAAACATGATTTTCCCCACCAGGGATACCTTGGCAATTAGATTTTTTGATTACATTTATTTTGCAATTATAGAAATTTTCTTACTGCTGAGAAAGCTCTCTTCTCATTTTTTGGAACGTTCAGTGAGTGATTTGAGAGGAACCTTTACCTTATGCTTTTTTAAATCCTGTTGTCACACCACATAAATAAATATATACATTCAAGGAAATACCACATAACATGAAAAGATGATTTCAAGTCTTAACCCTAATGATCAATTAGACAACTAACCGACCGAGAGGGTGTAGCCCTACACTGTAGCCTTACCTGCGAGGGTGTGTCTGTTTCATTGATGGGCTGACCGTCAAACCGAAACCGTATCTGCCTCATAGACAGCCCCTGTATGGAGAGACAGAGCATTGTAATGTCTGAAATCAGAAAATAACCAATTCTGCCCTGCCTGGGTGTGATGCAGGTCGCAATTATCATACAAATCTATAACATCAGAAAATTGTGATGGGGATATTGCACTACAAAGGCCAGGGGATCCCAAACAACACAGATCGATGCCCTTTAGACCACAGACCCCCATCTGATGGAGGTCCTGTCCCATGGACTCTCCTCTGGGCAGATTTTAGTTGTCTGTCTATACTGTGGGTGGGAAGGTAACTAGGGCTGAGCGATATTAACAAAACGAATATCATAATACTCATAAGAAATTATTTTGTAATAATAATATCTGCTAACATATGCAAAATTCCACGTTTATCAAATTGATGTTCATCGTACTGAACAGTGAACATATAAAGTGTGATGAAATACATTTTCAAATAATATTCCCTAGACAGGTCTCATTTTGTGAGATTTTAATTAGTATTTGTCTTTTATCATTAATTTATACAGAAGAATTGTGTATCATGATAACTCAATATCATTACTATTTCATGACAATATGATTCTATTGAAAGACAATAAACAATAATATTGAATTATTGCCCAGCCTGTGAAATAACAGTAGAGAGCAAAACCTATGCTTCATCTACATTCTCTCCTAGTGAATGAAATAAGAGTGACATTGAACTATTCCTCATTTGGCTAGTCCCAGGGGTCCTGGACCCCAGTTTGGGAACCACTGATTCAAGCCTCTAGCGTGGGTAGAAGTTGAAGATTAATTAAATAAACTGTATTCCAATTTTCCCTAGAGTAATCCCTAATTTTACAATTGCCAACATGTGTCCAGGGCTGTGGAGCAGTCTTACCTGCCGTTCACAATAAGCTTTCATCAGTTTGCTGAGAGGCGTGTGCCTTTTGATCTTGAACTGCACCACTGAGCCATCCTGCCCAGCCACCTTCAGGTTGATGTGCTCATTGTTCTCCGTCTTCACTCCCTCCTGAAGAAAGGAAAACAAAAGGATGCAGAATGGGAAGTTGGTTCTAACCAGTGATGTAGTGGGAAATTACAAAGATTGGTAACCTATGACCTCCAGCGGGTGATCATCATAACGCAAACAACCACTAATACAAACACAAATCATGTATATTTTAAAAGACCCTGTCCTAATATAACTTACAATAAGTCTGATACTAGTTACGAAGATGTATACTATGAATGTACCTGATAATTATTTATTTCAGTCAAAAAAGGAGTGCAAACTCTACTCCGCATATAAAAAGTAGAGTAAACTGAGTTTAGGATGTTTTCCCTGCGCTGGTTGGTAAACACAGAGGGAACTCGGTGTGCCAACAGGAGACAGAGGGGCAGTGCATTAGCGGCGCATTAGCATTTAGCAAACAAAGTTACGATGGCCTACAGTTTCCAATCATGCTAATACACCGCCTGTAGCCTTCTCGGTATAGAAATTAAGACTTGCAAGCACCAAGAAGCCCTCCTATGTTGAGCCAAGGAGAGGTGAGCGTACAGCGTACAACTATTTGATCCTGGATCCGTGTATTCCCTTGAATGGAAACATTTCATTATGGCCCGTTGGCTTTGCGCTGCTGCTCCTCATTCACGTTGCTTTATTGCTTGCTACCTAGAATTAAAATAGTCATGTAGCTCGCTAGTATGGTGAAACTGTGATTAAAAACGTGATAATAAAGTACATTTATGGACCATAGACAATAGTTTTAGTTTTCATTCCCGGCCGGCTCTCAAGCACATTAGCTACGTTAGCTTAGCATGCTAACTTCACTCGTTAGCTTGCTAGCTAACGTGAGCTAGCCCTGGTGCTTGTTGATTTGCTTCTTTACAAATGTGCCATCGATTTAAGAAATACAGGTCCGCATGAGGGTTTTAACAATTCCATCCTCCAGTTCATGCACGTTGAGTCCATATACGCCTAAAACATAAAAACCCCGCACCAAATCCACTCCTCACCTTGGGTTTTTCGTCTGCCATGGCTGCTGCTGTGTCTGCGCTCGTCCTGGTGCGGCTGCGCTGTCTGGCGCGCCACTTCGCGTCGGCTGCAGTGCACACGACTGCGCCAACCTGAACTGAGCGCCTTGGAAATGCATACTATTTCAACTACAGGCTCACATAAAGTCTGCGTTTAGACATGTAAATGTTCTTTAAATATTTTACTGCAGCACTTGCAAGCTAATACCAAAAGTATCTGAGAGTATATGTACAATAACAGTTAATATAGTAAACTTACAGTAGACAATCAAATGTAAATACACCTCAACAATGCTGAGTTTAATATCTAGTGCTGCTGCACTGATATTGGTCTTCAAACACTGAAAAATGAGTAAAAGATATGTGGAATTTGTGATACAAATAGATCCATCTCATTATTTATTCTTCATGCAGAGAAACAGCTTTTCAAAAATATGTAATCAATGACACAAGTCCATTTCGCAATCTAAGACAAATAAATAAAAGTAATAATTTATAAGAAATGTCTGGAGAATCCTCTATATAGCACTAATAGCTCCAGAAAGACAAAAATATGGAGTCACAGTTTTTGAGTAACACATGGTAGGCCTACTGCATTGGATAAACCACCAAGTTTTGATTGTTATACAATACTCCCATTTCCTCAAGGCTCACTCAAAGAAATTAATATTTTCCTAGTTTGATATAGGAAACTCCCATATAAGCCAGGCCTTGTGGTTGGTCCAGGGAAGATAACCTGCCTCTGTAACATTAACCTGGTTTCCACTACGTTGTCTAATAGGAGTAACAAGGGCTTAATCATTCATGGCATTCAGTTTAATACACAACAATATTACTTGTTGCTTATTGTTGCCAGAGATGACTTGTCAGCTGGTCTATACAATCCATATAAACACTTTCCCCTTGCTTTAATGT
This sequence comes from Centroberyx gerrardi, assembly GCF_048128805.1. Classification (NCBI taxonomy): domain Eukaryota; kingdom Metazoa; phylum Chordata; class Actinopteri; order Beryciformes; family Berycidae; genus Centroberyx; species Centroberyx gerrardi. Next base: position 6,200,945 of record NC_135999.1, on the reverse strand, counting down.
ATAGAGTTGATGCTGGCCCTTACAAGCCCCACCTGTACCTGCTAAGGAAAAGGGGCTACTGTCTCTATTTATCACTATTTATCTTGCTGGCATTACATTTTATCTGATTAACATTAAAATGCTATCCAGGATTCACAGCCTGGTATGGTCAAATGGAGAACTGCATGGACTGTATTCACAGAGACATGTAATTCATTAGAGTCCACCCCACTCTTTGTGCTACATAATTAAACAGTTTAGTGTGTCTTGTCTGAACATTACATCCTGTGGGACACACCAATTGTGCTGCCTTCACTGCAATACTGAAAGTGAATGTCATAAGAAGAGTATGCAGAGGGGAATTCAGCAGTGAACTGTGAAGCCATAACAGTTAACAGATCTGATGACACTTCATATCCAAACCAGTATAAATAATACATTCAAGACTCATCAATAAAAATAACTAAATACTGAAAGACTGTGGCCACACATCTGCCCTAATAAATTAGTATCAAATCTATAAGAGAAAGAAAGAAGAAAATCTCCTGACCAATGACTCATCATGTAACAAGATATAACAAATTCATGTCAGGTTAATAATCTCAGCTCCCCCAAACAAAAATACAGGACAAACCAAAAAAAAGCACAGCAAGATTCTGAAATGGAGTGATAAGATAAGAACTCAGAAGATAAGTAAAAGTATTCAGTAGTCATTTTGAGGCATCTATTACAGCAGATGTGGATAGAGGGTAACGGATTGTTAATGAGCTGTCCCATCAGTGTGTTTTCAGTGAGCAACAGAAGGGCCATTGTCTGCTCCAGTCCAATGTATTCAGCGTAAAATATTGTTACCATAAACGGTCAGCTGCAACGGTCATGTGAAAATTCAGTTTTTAATCACGTGTTGGTATGACCACGGCTTCACTGTCCACTTCTTCAACACGTTTTGGCTCTTCAACCACATATTGTAAGACTGTTTGGCATTCTAAAGTGCAACAAGTCTGCAACCAGTTCTGAAATGCTTGAGGGGTGGGTGACAGGATTTAATTTCAATATTTAAATGAGAGGAAAATGGCATACTAATGGTAACAGCACTTAATAACTTATTAATATTAAATAGTACCAAACAATGATTTTCCCCACAAGACCATCTCTGTTGACCTGTTATGCTCCACCTGTTCACGCCATGTGTTACTGCACCATGCTGGCTTCCCCTGGCACTGCAGTGAGGTTTAAGTTGGATGGTACACTGCAGGATTTTGGCCACCTCAATTTTCCTCAGAGGCTTTCTAATACCGCCTTAACCTTGACTCGAACTTTTAGCTGCACTGTCAATTTTAGCAGCCGAACTGTTAAAGAAATCTTGTAGTGTGTGGCCGGCCTGCTGGGACAGACAGGGCTATAGAGCCCCCCATCTCTCAGCGGGTGGAAACTGGTCCACCTCCCCCACCTCCGTGCACGGCTGCTCTCCCAGTGTGAATGTCAGTTTGTATCTCATCCGAACCTTCTCCTGCAAAACACATACACATGCACACGCTTAGTCTGCCGGCTTAACTTAGCCCCCTCATTAGTGCAGTTGCACTTTGTGTTGAATAAACATGACCTTGTGCACTGACCAAGTCATTGACTCATTTGTCACGAGAGTACACGTTTAAATAAGACGATGAGAAGGGATAATACTGCGCCATATTATGGGATGTCAAACATGGATAACATCAAAAACACGGATAGAGTAATTAATACATAAACTGAAAATAACTTATCTGTTGTGCTCTGTTAATTATTAAATTAAAGAATGCATTAATAAATGAATGAACATCCAAAAAGCTCCAAGCTGAGTGCTACCTTGAGTGGATTGGCCAGCAGCATGATCTGAGTGATGGCAGCGGGGGGAAGGATGGGGTTAAATGGGGCCAGCTCCGGCCCTGAGGGCGGCTGCAGCCTCACCTTCATTGACTAGGGAAGGAGAAGGAGAAGGAGCAGATTCAAAGATCTATGTACATTAAATACAAGTGTCTACCCACATAACTTTACTTTTCAGCCAAATTTTATGAGGAAAAAGTCTGTCTGTACGAATACTTTTAACCATAAATGTAAACTGCGTGACTTCCTATGTGATAACAGTGATAGCAGGGATGCACAGGTTTTACCTTGGGCACAGCAGCCTGCAGAACAATGTTCCTGACAGGCAGGGGGGCTGTGTTCAGCATGGACGCCACCATCACCAGCACATCAGGCCTGCCTGGTGGACAGTCAGTGGCGAAATGCAGCAGAACTCGGATGCCGTCTTTGTCATATGCCGTCACTGGACACACCTTACCTAAAACAGCACACAGAGGGAAAAAACATGATGATTACCAACACTTCAAGGTATTGCACTGACTGAACCATTATGGTTGATAAAGCTACGATATCAATAAGTCAATAATGTATGCCATTCTCACCTCCAGGGATGTTAAACCTATGAGTGTCACATCAAAGTACTGTACATTCTACCTCCTGTACACAAAATATATTATTTTATACTCTTGGTTAATTAGTTTGGATGTTTTCTGCAATACGTCCGTCCTGCTCCAATGTCCTCCTGAGTTGTCATTTGATTATAAATCAAGCCCTTACCAAATCGTAATGTTTAATAATGACAACGAAACATTACATGAGCATCAAATTTCTTCTTTGTCTTTGTCTGGTCTTGTATTGTCAGTTTGGCCTTTTCAGTGAAAATGTCATTTTCAAACACCCTGGTACCTCATTTAACTTATGAGGATACATGGATGCAGGCCTAGATGGATTCAAAATGTCATGGGTTCAAATTTGACTCACTATGTGATATGACATCTCCTCTCTCACCTACATTCTTTCTGTCACCCATCACCATATAGTATTTAACAAAGCAATAAAAGTAATTAAAATAATCTAAAAAAAAACAAACAAACAAAACAAATCCCATAAAGCCCGTTTCCTGGAACTCACTTGGCTTGATGGCGTCCAGAGGGACGAAGACGTTGGCCAGGGAGACTTCCTCTCCCCTGGCTGGACTGGCCTGGCTCAGGGGGAGGATGGGGGACAGGGAGCGTAACAGAGGGCTATCATCTGCCTGACTCGTTACAGGTGGGGGAGCGGAGCCTCCCGGCACCCCTCCCAGGAGCAGGGGGATGGGTGTGGACAAGGGGACACCAGGACTGGAAGACAAGGCGGCAGCAACGCCCAGACCCTCGCCCATGCCCAGCAAACTGCTAAGGTCCATCACACCAGGCGTACTAAGTGGATAATGACAGATTCACACAGTGTCTTAATGAAAGACTATGAATGAAAGGTTTCATTCATAGGCTTACACACACAATGAAAGACTTTATTTATTATTCCCTATAGTCTTATGTGAAGACTTATAGGAAATAAGTCCAGAGATGCTGCATGCCAAATCTGGGGAAGATTGTATCAACTGTCTAAACACAGGGTTCCAGCACTTCATGCTTGGACCCCTAATCATGCAATCACCATTGGTAATTATGAGTGGGAGCGGTAACAGCACTTGCCTTCATACAAATGCAAAACATCTTGGCCACTTGACATTTGACCAAGTGGCCATGAGACACTTAGCGAGGCACTTTAAAAAGGTCAGTCGCAATTGAGACAAGTTCTCTCATGTATTAAACTGTCATTTGGTAATATTCCAAAAAACATTCGCTAAACAGCATTTTATCATGTGCTCTGAATGTCATTTGGTAATATTCTAAAAAACATTCACTCAACACAGCATGGCTGTGGGGCCATGTAAGGATCACTTGGTGTCAAGGGCCAATAGGGTTCCAGTAGATCAATCAGCCATCCGGCAACAAGCAGTTCAGATACACTTGAAATTCCATGTGCCATGACCAGAACACAGGAAGCACTTTGTCAAGTAGCTCAGTGGGTGGATGTGTTTTAAAACTAGCCTAGAGTGGTTTAAAACTGAAACAAGGCAATCAAAGCAAACATGATGCAGTCCCCCTTTGGGCCAATCAGTAACAAGTAAACAAACGCTGTAGCACCCCCCTTAGGCCAATCAGTGCAATTTAAAAAATGCTGGAATAGAACAATGACATGGATCATTCCCTGAAGTTTCGTCAATTCGTCAATTCAATCAGTGACCAGGGCCGATCCATAGTCCCTCCCCCTAAATTTCACTGCAGGGGATAACTATTACTCACTTTTTAGGACTGCCCAGATCCAGCATGGCGAGGTCCTGCAGACTGTGATTGAGAGAGGCTGAGGCAGACTGGGCAACACCACTGGGATGGAAGGACGCCGCACTGGAGCGCTGTGGTGGGACGACTGGAGCAGCAGGGGAGGAGAGAGAGGAGGCGGCCATGCTGTATGACTGAGGGAGAGCAGCTGGGGCTGTGGCGGTCAAGGCCGCACCGAGGGCCGGCGGTGGCACTATAGCCGATGTTGTCGAGACGGCGGAAACAGGAAGGGGGGAGAAGACAGGGCCGGGGTAGGCTAAGGCGGAGGCTGTGGTGGAAGACTGGGGCGGGCTGACCGGGGCTAGAGTCACAGAGAGGGAATCTGTAAAGAGTGAAGATGTAGAGAACGCAGGAACCGGAAGCGACGTGGTGCCAAAAAGGTCAAAATCCTGACTGGCATCCTGGAACAAATGATAAAAGTCACCGTTATCAGCGATAAAATAACAGTTCACATTGGTGTAAATGAATTGTAAAAAAAAGTGTGCAAACCTGTAAAGATGTCAAATGATCGTTCAAGTTTTCATGTTTTGGTACGGTTGATTTACATAAAACAGGAACAGGGTCGTTAAGGCCTGGAAATGAACACAAATATATTCATTCCAGTGACAAAACATTATCTCTGCATGTTCACAAGACTTTCTCAAAATACAAAACAACTCTAACAAAAACGGAAGTCAATTAGCGAAGGTGCAACGCTGTCACGGAAAACTATAAAGTACAGATTTTTTAACGTGCAATACTGCATGTGTTACCTAAGGATAATAGTTCTCCGTCTAGCAGAGAGAGTGCCGTGGAGGGTGTGCTGGGGCTGGGGGACTGAGGGTTGGTGGAGGCTGCAGACCCGTACAGCAGGTCGGCAGGGATAGAGGGCGAGGACGCTGGGGGCTGCTGGTCCGGCGGAGAGGGGCTCTGGACGTCCAGACCTGCCAGGTCGATCAGGATCTCTGACTGCGTTGTGCTGCTACCGGGGGGTTTGGTGCCTGTCAGACAGAGAGAGAGGGAGAGAGAGAGAGACATAGAGAGGATGAGAACAAAGATGTATTTATTTTCTGTTTCCATCCAACTGTCCAAGTGAATTTCCAGTGAATTTTGAATGTATGAAATGCTGCAAAAACGTAAAATATGAATTAAGTGTCTTGGGCCGAAGAGAGTAAACAACACTTTGAGCATAAAGTGCTGCTATGTCAGAGAAACACTCACGAAAAAAAACAGAAAGACTATGAAGAATCCATTAGTATTGGACAATTTGTTATTGTTCTTTTGTGCCTGTTAACACCGGCCATATTTCATGTCTGAAAACAAGAACAAAGACATGCAATTGGCAATATTCTAATGCACCAACTAATGGTCATGCAACCAGGACATGTGCCTTGTGCATGAGAGCAGCAGTGCGTGTTACATTTCTGGGAGACTGCACTAGACAAATTTCAACCTTTGGCTGCAAACGTGATAAAAATCGTTTCCGTCTCAACAGAGCAGAAAAACATGCTGTAATTTGCACTTATCATTCAGCTGTAGTAATTTGATTCAGCATAATTTGCATAAAAATAATTGAATGGAAAGCCAGCTACCGATGATCATTTGTGAAAAAAAATGTTTTAGTTGTATTTGGATAAAAATGATAACAGACATTATGTGCACAGAGATATACACACATAATAAAAGGCGTGAAATGCTACAGACAAAAAGCCAGTGAATAGCTGTAATTAGGGCTGCATGATTATGGTGAAAGTGACAATCCAATTATTTTGTTAAATATTGTGATCACCATAATTAATCATGATGAGTTGTCTCAGGAAACAAAGTTACTATATTGCTGTTTTGCATCTTAAAATATATTTTCACTTATTTCAGTGCAATTTGTCAAAGTAGCAGTCTTTTTTTCAGTCTCACAGTCTTACTCTTAGTGTGGTCCTTATTTACAAAATTCAAATTATAAATAATTAGCCCAGCTACAACCCTAAGGCAAACTTTGCATAGAATCTGTACTTGTTTGTCGTCATCTGGTTTATAACGTAAGTATCTCTAAACGACAGACAATGTATTTTCCACGTCAGGTTTCTCTCTTTCTTTCCCAGTGGAGCAGCCTGCTTCTCCATCTTAACCGTCCAGTGCCCGTTGTGCACTCAAAGGTTAGAATTTGTCACACATAATACACACTGAACACACAAGACTTGAAAATATAACAAAGACTTCAGTATCGGCGCATGATACTATCAGTAATCGTGGAAACAAAATCGCAGTATACGATTAACTGTGCAGCCCTAGCAGTAATGTTTACCCTGTCTGGTTGACGATCGCATTAGTGCTTCTTCGGCCTCTCCATTGATGGTCTGTCCTTCCACAATCTTCTTATAGGAGTTAATGACGCGGGAGAGGTCATCGCTGGCCTGCAGGATGTCTCCTGGTGAGTGCATTAGGTCAAAGGTTAGACTGGGACGAGGTCTATACAATCCTGAGATCTAGACAGAAACAATCCTTCACAATGAATGCAATGTTTGGCAAACATGTGCCCAGGTCTGGGACCAGAGGTGGACAGGCTGCTCTGGTAAAACGTTGCTCTCACGTCAGCACATGAACTCCAGAAATCTTGACTCAACCTTGCTATACTCAAACTAGAATAGGGAGAGGAAGTCATCAGATGCGGTTCACTGAATGAATAGGGTGCAGTTAGAGGATTTCTTACCCAAGCTGCTGTCATTGTCCTCAGTCTCAGTAGCGAGCTGGAACACTGTCCGCCTAAGCTTGTCACAATCACCATACAGCTCCTGGAAAAAGAGGAGAAAAACTGAATATTCACATCTGAAGTGCATTCAGACATATTAGCATCACTGGTTGGAAAAAAATAAAAAGTGGCAGGTCATACATAATAGATGTCACTTAGATTGGGAGATATGAAATATGTTTTTAGTATGCGTCTAAAGAGGAACCATTCTATCATTGTATGAAGAGTAGCCCAGGTTCAATTATTAAATGAAATCCTTTCAATTACTTTGAGCACTTAGCTGAATTATTTTTTTTTTTTACTTGCCAAGGAAATTTCGAGAATGGAGGGCTTATGAAACCTATTCAACACCCAATGCATGATTTGTCAGTCTCAAAATGAGGCTGCTCTCATTTATTCCCGCAAGTTTACATGCAACAGCAGTAATTTGCTTCAGGCAGCCTGGGGGCTGTATGGGCAGGGTTTGGACCTCTGCAACAAATGCTATGAGAAAGGCCAATCGGTGTCAAAAAAAAAAAATTTGAATCTGTTCCAAAAGGTCATCTGAGTCGGATCTAATGGAAGACGAACCCTAATGAGCTCCTTGTCTCCGTCCGTGGAGTCTTCTGGGCTGAAGTGAGTCAGCATCTCGTTGAGGAGTTTGACGCTGTTGTTGACCTCCTCCAGTGTGCTTTTTTGCTTGGTCGCCCTCTGTGCTCTCACCTCGTCCTGGGAGAAAAACACAATCTGACTGTTATGCCCTAGGTGCTGACAAGTGCCTCATGATGAGTTATGGCTTACTTTAATAATCTTCATCAAACCTAATTGCCTGTATAAACACATTGCTTTGTGGTGAAAACTGAGGGATGGTCGCAAGTGCATATCGCTACGTACACAGTCATTTACTTCAAATTTCCCTAAAGAACCTAAAAATTAACTACAACAGAATCTTAACATTTGAAAAATACGCTTAGAAGCTGCAGCATAATTACAGCAGCAAAGGTTGCGAGAAGGGAGATAGTTATAAGAGGCGCACTTGACAACTATCTAGATAGTGTGGCATTTTCATTTGGCCACCGGTGCAGTCTCACCTCCTTAACCATGTTCTTGATGAGACGATTGGCCTCTTGCAGATCTTCTGGCTTTTTGCTCTTCAGTAGCTCTGCTAGTCTCTGCAGGGAGAGGACAGAGCCATCAGTCAGTGTGTACCGAAGCCCGTTTCCCACAGATCGCCCGGCCGCAGGCAGCAAAGCCGCACTCAGCTCCCAGGCCTTGACAAAACAAACTTCATTCATAGATCAACTTGAGGCAACGCAAAGTAAACATGCAGACGTGACCTGTTTTGGGCATAGTGTGCCAGAATGGGAATACATGGAGAAGCGGGACGAAAAGAGAAACCAATCATGCAACTGTTGTAGCGACAAGAGCGGTTTTAATGTCATAGATGCATCATTAAGACGACCTTTATTTCTGTGGGACGCAAAGCTATTGGTCAATGATGAGAGACAGAGATCCTCGTTCTCTCCTGATACTCTAACTAAAACTATCCCTATCTATGTGGTGAGAAGATTCAGCATGCAATATTAGCTGCAAAATTTGACTGTTGTCACACATTGGGGGAATGGGGCAATACTGTTGGATAAAAAATATGAAGAATATGTATGAATGTATACTCCTCTAGAAGCTCTGTTTTCAATGGTTAATTCACTTTTCCTCACAAATATGAGTTGCATGAACATAGAAATACTAATAGTCACTCGAGCTAATACGCAGCAAGCCAGATCCTTCACCTATTTTGTTTTCAAACTGTCATGCCAATAAAGCACACTGAATTGAAAAATTGAGACACAGAGAGAGAGAGACAGAAAGAGACAGAGCGAGAGAGAGACAGACAGGGAGAGACAGAGAGAGAGAGAGAGAGAGGGAGAGATGCACGTGTTACACAGTGTTCAAATGATCACATCCCAAAATAATTCTTCTTACCCTGCTCTTCTCCTCATTGTCAAACACAGGGTTCTTGGGACGTGGAGGAGGTGACGGTATTAGTGCGTTATCAAGAGGGATTTCTGGGTCAACTGAAACGATACCTGAAAATAAACAACAGTCAGCTACTGTGACAGCTTCATGCCTACAAGATGACAAAATTAGAATTACTTCAAAACAGTCTCAGGCACGACACAATCTTTATAATGTCTTATGAGCATATTGTAACAGATGTTTTCAGTCACTGGCATCTTACCCTGCGTCTTCAGCATCTGATAAGCTTCCGAGATCTTTGCCTCATCCGGTAGAGAGACGGTCCAACTGTACAGCATCTCGATCACTTTTGTCTTCACCCTCTCTGACACTTTGTCTCCTAGGTACTGAAAAAGAATCGACGCACAGCTTAGAATGACACCAAACGGCATTTCTAGTAGCAGACACGTCCCCACTAGAGGGCTTTTAACCTCTATGTTACTTACTTTGGGTGAAACCACTTTAATTAATTCGTTTAAAAAACGAAATTTTCCGACTTCACTATAAAACCGTCTGCCACAGTTCTTCATGCAAGCCTCTAGAACCTGCAGAAAGGAAAATGGGATTAGTTAAAAAAAAATCTTTGAATTGCACGGGGTTACGCTCATGGATGTCAGAATGGGAAATGCTGTGAAAAAGTTAAGCGACATACTGTCAAAGCTTGTATCGCCTCCCATTCCTGTGGGGACTGAATCTTGTGAGCCAACAGCCTAACCGATATCTGTGGGCTGAAAAACATGATGGAAGGAAACAATCTATTACAATCCCAGTAATAACAACAACAACACAGCGTTTGGGATTTAATAGGCCTATTCTATTTCTTTACCACAACGGGGACATGGAGGAGTAACATTAGATGGGTGCGATCTGATGTTATGGGAGAGAATTGAATGTATTGAGTGAATGCGACCATACCCTTCTAGCTCCTTATTGATTTGGTCACAGAATCCCATAATATACTCCCAGTCTTCCTGTCTGTTGGTGGGGTTGGTGGCTTTGTCTGTAAAAAGAACAAGATACAGTCTGTCATCAACATTGAGCCACAGAGCCTGGGTTATTTCAGGACATGCAAATAGACAGCTAAATAGGAAAACTGGCTAACCTGCCCCATGTAGGCATAGCTGGTGCTTTGTGATACAGGTGTTTTACATTAAGAGTTAGTCAATCCTCGATTACCAAGCTCTATCCCCTCTTAGAGCCTACACCAACCCAGACATATACTATCCATCTTTCTGCAGCGGTTGATCTGCATTCTTTAAAAGCCTGCAGGCACCTCGCCTATGTTAGCCAGCTGATCCAGTTTGTTGTTGTCGCAAATCCTGTTTGAACTTGAGCTAGTGAAAGCTGACAGGTAGAGATGAAGCAGGTGCACGACAGGCGGCTAGCTGCAGAAGCAAAAGCCAAGCTTATGTGGGACAGCAAGAGAATAGAAATGTAGTCAGTGTCCGTTACTGGCTGCTGTTAGCTACCGACCCCAATTACTAAGTAAGCCAAACATTAAACGTTAATTTTGGCTAGCGACATCCATCAGTAGCCAGCAGCTTTGCCATGGTAGCCAGCGACAGTCAGTTTCTGACAACACTGCCGAAAAGCAGGACATTTTACAGGGACAGCGTTGTCATGTTGGGCCAAGCAACGTTTCAGACACCTACGGTTATAAAGCAAATAAGCAACTAGCTGCTATTTGAATAAATTATGTAAAATAAAAAGACTCTAAGGATGTACTTACTGAGCCAGGACTCCAGTGACTCCCCTTCACCCGCCATATTTGCACTGTGCTGGGCAGGGGGAGGCAAACAACGCGTGACTCGTGCTGCCTTCACGTGCTGTCGGATATATCGGTATTAGAGGTTGAGCGCACGTAAGTGACCCAACAAAGTGCTAAGTAGCACTGGGAAAGTCTGAATTTTCTTTATTGCCGAGATGTGACGATGTATTTCACGAGTGATTAATTTTATTATTATATATTATTGTTTGCCATTCTATGTTAATGATTACTACTGTTGCATGTTTCTCTTTTCACTCTTTGTCTTTTAAAGAGTAGGCTTCATTTTAAGGTGTCACGAGCCAAAAAGGGTCTAAAACATCAATTACATGCATGATGGATATTTTCTCCTCTTCAGCACAAAATAGCTCTGTGCCGCTCGATTTAAACAAGTCATCAAAAGCCTTTAAAAAAACTACGCTTGTTTCTGGTCCATTTTGTTATTATTTCCAACCTAAAGTTCTTGAATGTACCACAAATCATATTATGATTTACGATTGAAGAATGAAGTAGGAGCTTACGAGAAGCACGTGAAGGCAGCATCACGGGCCTCATTATAAACATTGATTTAATTAAAAAAGTTCACGTTCCCTTATTGCTCGTGATAATAAATGAGCTCTAACTATAACTTGAAGTCTATAAGTGTACATATAGAGGGATAGTCCTATGCAGACTACTGTAAAACTATATGATATGAAGCTGCCATTTTCTACTTCATTAAAGCAGTATATGACAGAGTTGTATGGCGAATATTACAACAGCTTCACCATTCAGATGACAATGAAGGAGATGGTCATGGGATCTGAGTTATCATACAGTGTACTGGCTCTGATTTCAATATGACTGTGTGGCCATTAGGTGGCGCTAACAGCCCAGAGGACCTGTCATGGGTGTTTACAGCGGTCAGATGTCACTCATTCATTAGACTGCACTGCGGGTAGAGGTTTGTTTGAAGCAAGCCTGCACTAATAGCAGCTTGTGTACACACTGGGACAGCCGAGGGGATTGATCAGGCTGAGTAGAGAGTTGCTGTCTGCATACTTTGTAGAGCTTTTCTCTTTTTGTTTTGTAAATGAAGGGTTCATAGAAGTTCTCAGCATGGGACCCAGCTGAGTATTATCAGTCATTAAAATACACTTTTATTCTTAGTCTTTTCATGTGTAAAGCATTGTGGGCTGCTTTAGCTGATTCATAGCAGGCCAGTGATTGGAGGAACACTGATTTGATGAAGAACATGTGCCTCCATCATTATTAAATATGGATTTAAGGAACATTTGAAGGGAATGCACGGCTTTGCTTCCTCAGCTCCTGCTTTTATCGATGTGAGGAAAGCGCCCATTGTGATTTCTTTGTTATTCACAGGGAATTCAGCTTTGAGCATTCATCTCAGTTAAAGCGGCGGGAGACGCTGTCGTTCACACTATAAAACAGCCATGAAGAAAGGCTTTATGGTTGCCATTTGAAGAGGACCATGTGAGCGGAAGCATGGTGCATCAGCTTTCATCCCCATCACATAATGGGTAATGAATAAAACAAAAAATGAAGAAATGGAACGTACTGCTCAGCTCGTCGCAAACAATGCACAAGACCACGGTGGCAGATACAGAGTTTTTTTTATTGTTTTATTATTGAGAAACAAACCCAGTTTTCAATGATGAAACAGGTTCTATTGAAATGTCCATAAACACACACACACACACATCCATATCAGCTCTATGTCCCGCATAACATCATACATAATTGCCGTGCTGTGAAATAATGAGAGAATTCCACTAGAGAAGACAGAAGAACTTTCCCCTGTGCCACAATAATCGGCTTTGAAGAAGAGGCGCGGCCTTAAGTCCCTCGTCACATGTTGCTTTTGAAGTTGGTTGACAAACTGACGCAGTATGGGGTCATTAGTAATTGACATCACACTGTGACGTGAACATTCGTAACACTGGCTTCAATTGTAGACCATCTTCTGACCATTCACACTGAACATGGCTGTCTGGCAGTCCATGTTGGGTGTTGGGTGTCCATGTCGGGAGTCACATCAACATTGGAAAGATGAAACGTGGGTGAAAGCATGAAAACACCAATGTTCAGTTTGGACCCACTGAAAACACTGAACATGTACATATGTTGAAAACAAACATCTTTAATTGCAGTAAAACTACAGAAGCCCTTCTGATAATGCTCCACCATCCACATTGACATCAGTTAAAATTTCACATGCAACTATTTCTGTGTGAACGACACTCTCTGCTGTACATTGTCAAAGAGTTGGACAGTTATTCATCAACTACACAATGGCACAAAACACATTTCTTCTTTGCCGTCAGTACTTAGTTGCCGTACAGAAGGCACTGTCAAAAAAAGTGTCACCTTCAATGCACTCAAGATTATCAAAAAACATATCCCCTACACGACTTTCATCAAACTTGTTAGTTTTTCATGTATTTAATCCAGTCAAACTCTCCCTGATGCCAACACATAGGGTAAAATGGCTACATTCGTTATCCCAAGAAGCATTAATAAATATGGCGTTTTCAAGAAAGCGTTAGCCTTGTAACCGCTGCATTTTGTCAGGCTGCATCAGAATGAGATAACGAAGACATGTAAACAATGAGGAGCAAACGCATCCGACGAGATTTTCACATGCATATGTCGACCGATTTTGATGATACACGACTCGTGCTCATCAAATGAAAGCGTACGCAGTAAATTGTTTGAAAATATGAATATAAATTATAGCGTTTAAGTTTGTTTACGCTGCATGCCAAGCTGAAATGTGAAATAACATATTGATTTGCTTTTTTTTTCCTGATTAAAAAAACATTGCTTGACATTCCAAGACACCAATCACTTTCATAGACAGAATCTAATATCGACGTACGGTAAAAAATAATAAAACGGTAAAAAAAAAAAGATTCCATCATCCAAATTGATACAGCATACTGTACATTACATCTTAATCATAAAAAAAACCCACATCTATCCAGCGTCCCAAAGCGGGGTTGACGTCAACACATTAGTCTTTGGTCTCCTCCACAAGCGACTGACATCTTTTCATCGATCTGTTTTGCAACAGATGTGTTCAGTGACAGGAAGCAATTTTAAGATGAAAAACATAAAAATGAAGGGTGGAGTGGAGAAGTGAGCGTAGTGCATCTCTGGAATAAATGATTATTTTCTCCCCCAGTTCTACCGACAGTATGATATATCCGTACTGAAGGCCCATACCTGTTTGCTTCATGTTCCATCTGTGTGAGCTCGCTCAGCTCCGTCTCCCTCATCCATCCCACTCCTTCTCTCCATTTTGAAGAGAAGCAGAACAAGTGACGGCGGTCTGCTTCTGCATCCTCAATGAAGCATCCTTCACCTCTTCAGTTTTTTTTAAAAAAAAATTTGGGGGGGGGGGGGGGGGGGGGGCGGGGGAGGCGAGCATCGTTACATGCGATGGTTGAAGCATATAGCATGCGACGGTGCTGCGCCTCCGTGTGTCCGCCATCCGGTTCGCTTTTCGAGGACGAGCGCGGTTACATGTGATGGCTGACCGGCGTCACGTAGTTGCGGGGGAAGGTGCCCGTCTGTCCGCTGCACATGCCTTTCCACCAGTTGGCGTGGGAGTTGTCCAGCACCTGGATGATGTCCCCGCGCCTGAAGCCCAGCTCGCCCTCCTCCTGGGGCTCGAAGTCGAACAGCGCCTGCACACACAAACTCTGAATGGGGAATGGATGGAGAAAACAAGGGTTAGCATCTGTCGTTTTCCACTTGGTTGGCTGTTAATCTGCAAAAGGTGGAGAAAATAAGTTGTGAGGGTTTTGTTTTAAAGAACCTCTTGGGGTTAAATATTTAAAAAGGTTTAAAAATATATTTAAAAAAGTTTTTTTCCAGCTGGTATTTCAAATGTTTGATGCTCAATATCTCAGAGCTGCACTCCACCCAGACAGAACCTTATAATCCCAAGAACACAAAGTAATGAGATAAATAAATAAAGTATAGTTGCATGATTTGTTGATGGGAAATTTTCTCTCAAATTCCTGATGGAAAAAGTGGGATCAATGTCATTTATGTTAACAAAGTGCATGCGATTCCCCTTTTACACCCCGAAAATTGCCACTTGCATACAACATGGTATCATTTCAAAGAAACTTATTATAAGATGAAGTCATGTCTTCTTTGCTTACAGACAATGCTGCCTCATTAGGTGGATATGAACGACTCTACTTTATCATCCGTGGAGCTTTGCAGTTTTCATAAGATTTGTAGGATTGCTCAAAATATCACATTATGCAATATTTTGAAATGTTTGTCCGACATGAGGATTTTCCCCAGTTTGTGTACATGCATACAGCTTCCGGATAAAATGAGAATCTCGATTTTCTTGCTTAGAATTGAGATCACGATTCTTAAGCAAAAACATGTTTAATATAACTTTTTAGTGCACTCTTTTGCCTGATATAGACAGAAACAACAAAAAATATGATAATGACTGTAATGGGACTGTCACATCAACTTTGCGGGTCAAATGGGCTACACACACAGTACACACACAATGTCATTATAGACTAAATTCCAATGAAATTTAAATTTAATTAACAGTATAAACTTCTCCAATCTCCAGCTGGTTTATCCCGCCATCCATACATTAGGATTCTGCACACACTGCACAGTGCAGCAGTAAGTACAGCCTGAGTTATGTGAGTCTTTGGAAAATTATCTGGCTTCCCGAATCTTTTTTTTCGGGGTTTCGGGTCATTGTTTTATGTGTATGAAAATGGGTCGGGCGGGTTCGGATACATGTGTCGGATTGGGCGGTCGCGGGTTGAAAAAAACCTGACCCAAGCATCACTAGTGTAAACAACCTGATAACTCATAATCTGCTGCCCTACAAACATTAACGGTAGGTAGCATCATTACCTTGTGGTAGTTAAGTAATGTTAGTGGAATTAGGTAGTTTAATTGATAACCGTGTGCATTGAATTGAATTGAGCTCAACACACGCGCTGTCTGCCTGTCAAAGATATGCCCTTGTTTTTTAACAGCCAAAATAGCTTAATTCAAATGCTTGATGAATCCAACACTTATCATAAAAACAATCAATTTACATCTCTCTTCCTCTCTTATTTAGAACAAGTGTTTTCCTGTGTGCGTCTACTGTGCTCCCTTATGTTTCTCTCTGGAGTTGTTTTCCTTTCTGCCGGTTTCTGCCCGCTCTGCATGTGCGCATTTCGTCACGTGGTGTAACGCAGTGTTGTCACTTGTTAGGAGCGCTTGCTTTGATGCAACGGATGTCCCTAATGAACATGCGGCAGAATCGTTGTCATTTAGGAATGAGATCGCACAGAGGTATGAATCGAGATTTTAATACGATTAATCGTGCAGCCCTAATACAGCTGTGCACACATGTGCCAATGTGTGTGTGTGTCTGTGCCTGTATGTGTCTACATCTGTATGTGCAATGCCTGTGTGCTCATGTTTCTGTATGGCTGTGAGTGTGTGTGTGTGTTTGTCTTTCTGTGTGTATTCTTCTTAGCTTGTATAAGCCAGTATGACCGTGTGGGTTGCTACTAGGGGTGTCACGATTCTCCAAATCCACGATTCGATTTGACTCTCGATTTTAAGGTCACAATTCGATTCGATTTAAACTTTTTTTTTTTCCAGCACTGACGGCTATGCCATTGTTAGACTATCAAGTCTTGATTTGTAAAGATCAACAGATCATTGGTTTTATGCCCTGACAACTGTCATTTACATTTTTTAATTCTTCTTTAAAAAGATGGTATCAAGTGTGATATAACTGCCATATTTTTTTTTTTTTGGAATGTACCACACTAAGGCCATATGGTCAAATTTTTTGAAAAAAAAAGTTTTTCCATTTAAAAAAACACAACTTTCCCTTTAATTTGGTACCAAATACATGGCAAGTTGATTCAGCGTGTCTCCTCACTTCAGTGTCAACATTCACAGTATGACAACAAAACAGATCCTTCCTATCTTGGCTAACGATAAGCTTTCAAAATACATACAAAACCTCCAGCGCTTCAGCCCACACAGTAATAAGATCAGACAATAATAGTCGCCAAACAAATATGGAAAAAGTCGCCAAACTTATATGGATACAAGTCGCGGCGACCCGGCCAGTCCTCCTACCGACTCTTCGGCGCACCGCCTCCCGGAAAACAGCGTCCGTCTCCGGCGGTGAGAGCAGGCAGGTCCCGCTGTTTAGTGAAGGTGATCTTGTGTCTTGTTTTATCGAGCAAGAACAAGCGATTTCGATCAAAAGACTTCAACTCACAATGTCTTCGTAACTTTCCACTACATACGGCGGGTCAGGTTCTGTCTCACAGCACAATCTGACAGCTTCCAGAAGGTTTTAAAGACGAGATGAAATGAAAAATGCCTTTTTAACCCTTTTAGATCACATCCCCGGTCATACTGTGCACCTATTTAACAATATATGCCAAAAAAAATACCAAAAATCAATTTCATTGTATTCTTATATCAAAATTCAATCATGTTTTCTTCCTGTAAAACAAAATATGCCGTGTGCTTACGTAAGCATGCCCGTAACTAATTTCAACCAATAATATCATGACATCCACCCATCAATCAATCTTCAACTTTTAGCACACAGAGCTAAGAGGCTAAGATTCATTAGTTAGCTAGCTAGCAACAGCACGGTACTTCAGTGTGTCTTCGGGTGTTATGACACGCCCACTTTTCAACGTTCAAATCAAATTCCTCCCAACGTTATGTCCCGCCTGTCTTTCCTGTTTCACTCGGAAATACGTCACGATACGGAAGTTAGATACTCTCGAAATGCCGTTTCATCTCGACTTTAAAAGCGTGACGCTTAGCCGGCGAAGCCATTTTTACCGGTGGAGGACGACTAAACCCGGGGAAAATCAAACATCTCAGTGTCACCAGGTATACAGTATTTTCCGGTTCCGGTTCATCGATGACAACTTGAAGTATATATAAAACAAAGCTGATAACTTGATTTTCAGTTTTTGGTACATTTTAAACGATTTAAAAATGACGGGTGCTCTTGGGCGCTATAGTGAAATATAGAACGGGCGCTCTCTAGCAGCTACGCTGTGTCGTCATTGAAATGTTGTTTTTTTTCTTCAGACGCGTGCAAGTAGGCAGGGGTGGAGAGAAAAAAAATACTGGGAGAATCGCGAACCTGCTTTTGATTTCGAAGGTCGAAATCGAACGCTCATTTCGATCGATTTTCGATTTAGAATCGAAATCGTGACACCCCTAGTTGCTACACATGTAGGTTACATGATGTATGACCGTGTTTGTGTGTGTGTGTGTGCGTTTCTGCCACGTCCGACCTGCTGCAGCTGGATCTCCTCCATGTCCCGCAGCAGGATGGTCTGGCTGCGGGACACCGAGGAGGTGCGGTGGTACTCCACCAGCTGGTTCAGCGAGTTGAACTTCACCACCCACAGGAAGTACTTCCCCGAGCCGTCGCGCAGGATCTTGAAGTGCTGGACGTCGCTGCCGTACCTGTGGAGGGTGAAACGTGAAACACTATAATATCAAAAAACCAAATTCTTCATGATGTTTGCTGACCTACAAAGGGAGAAAAAGTTAAATTAAAATGGTCAGTTATTCAAGGCTAGACGGATTCATGAAAAATTCAACACACCACGCAGGAAGGTTGATTTCTATCATTTCTATCTCCTGGGAGATTAAATGGATCTCAAACTCAAACCTTTTATCTGATGCCCAAATGTGTTGGCATAGAAAGTGACTATACTGCGGTCAAAATCAGTACAGATCAAATTTTTTTCCTTTCATTTTTTGCCCCGACTCCGATTTTAGCATTAATTTTTGCGTCGTGTCCATGAAGGCGTGCTGACCCGCTTTGACATTCACCACCATCAGCATCACAATCAGCCACTGCATTTGCCTCTGGTTGCATTAAAAGAGAGATGATGAGAGTGCGGCCCAGGCAGCTGCATTTTTCATCAAGCCGGAAGAGCTTGGAAGAAAGCGCTAGCTCGCTTTGATAGCACGATCACGCCATCAGACCGAGACTGAAGAGTTCTCACAAAGGCACAAGTCACCTTGTGAGAGATGACACAGACTGCTGAGCTGACTTTACATTAAAAAAGTATCCTCAGTTCTCAGTAGGTGTAAAGATGTGGGGGAAGGATCAACTTCTATTCTTTCTTCATTTGGCTTCTTGTTGTCCCCTGTATTCAGCTCAATGTCTGTTTTCTGGGCTGTGAAAAGCTCCTCCCCTTTAGCCAGAGCCCGTCCCACTCCTTTAACTGTTCAGGCTGATACAGAGCTAATCAGGCTAATGCTCCTGTTAACGTTTTGACACAAGCCATGCCACCTGGCCAATGAGTCGTTTCTGCAGGTCCTATTATAAATAAACTACTCCTAACGGACCTGCAATGTTAGAGGTTATCATAACCAGTGTTGAACCGTTTGTCGTGTTTCACTGTGTATGCAGCGCTGTTTGGAAGTTGGGGTGATAAAGAGAGTAGCAGTAGCTGTGTTTCTATCCAACTGTCAAGCACATTTTACACAAACTTTTGAAATGTTGAAATATTAATTAGGTGTGTCTCCATCAGCTGGGTCGAAACACACAAATCAATTTCCCGAACTTCAGAAAAAAAGATCAAAAACATCTCATCCAAGAGAAAAATGTAATGTCTTTCAAGAATTGATTAGTCTTTCAAGTTAGTGTTCTTTAGTGTCAGTAATTTTGGCTATGTTTCCTGCTGATGAAAACAAAGAACTGCACTTGCCTATATTCTTAAACACCAACTAGTGGCCATACAACTATAATGGGAACCTTATATAAGAGAGTGGCAGCAGGTCCATTTCTAAAAAGTCATGGTGGACCGATATTTTACATATCAGGATGTCCAAAGCCATTTTTGAATTGTTGTACAATGAAATTTAACAATTTGTCGGGTTGATCATGCCAAGCTCTCGGCATTATTTAGTCGACAAATGCGTTATTCATTGCATAATTTCTTTATCGACAAAAAAAAGAAATAATCCACTTAAAACGAGTGACATTTTTTTGCGATACTTCATCTTCATTTAGACTTTCTAATTTGATACATCATCATTTGCAGAAAAAAACCCTGGATGGAAATTCATCTAGTGCAGTGGCATTGGGAAGAGAAATATCAATATCAAAAGAAATATAAGAGGAAGCAGGTGTGTGTGTGTGCGGCGGCCAGCAGGAGTAGCGCTTCAGGGCGGACGAGGTAAATGAAATGTCTACCTACTTGACAGAGAGGGAGAAATCCCCCGGAGTGCTCTCGCTCTCTCGGATGAGGAAGGCTCCGTCCAGCCTCTGTTTGTTCAGCAGTTCTTCAGCTTTGGCTCGCCGGATCTTCCCATGAAACCAGCTGTCAAAATCAGCGGCGTGAAACACAATAACTCACACTTAGAACATGTAAAACAAGCGAGATGCAGACAGTCACAGGAGCCGGCTTTGAAGACAAAGGTGACCTAGAAATACAGAATTGCTTTGATCCTGTTACTGCTCGAGGGTAGGTAGGGTTTCTTTTTTAAAAATGTACTTGGAAATGACAACTATGTGATGCCGCCTGGTTTGGCTAATGCCCAATACCCCCAAAGGATATAGATACATAATATCTGCAGGTTTCAGACTCTTTAAGACCGTTTAATTAGTTACTTAGTTTTTGCCATCATGATGATTCATTGTGTTAAAAAAATATCACTTACTTCACTGTAGAGCGTTCATACCTCCAGTTTGCAGGGAGCGCTGCTCTCCAACACACACCCAGAGGGCCACAACTGAATTTCCCCAAGAGGATCAATAAAGTGCTATCTTATCTTATCTTGTCAACACAATCTCCAACAGTCAAAACCAAAGAGTGATTAAAACGCGTCCTTTCAACACAATAACACTCACACTGCAGTTACACGTCTTTAAATTGAAAGCGGTGACGTGTTTTACTCGTTGGACCGCCCACATCCAAAATCTTGTAATCACTTGTAATTATGAACTTAAAATCAATGAACTGCAGCAATTCTTTTGAACACAATGAATCATCATGATGGCAAAACACTAGGAAAATAAGACCCAGGTTGAAAATAACAGGAACTATCCTCTAAGGGTCCAACTGTGTTTCACAAAACAGAGAGAGAGAGAGAGAGAGAGAGAGAGAGAGAGAGAGAGAGAGAGAGAGAGAGAGAGAGAGAGAGAGAGAGAGAGAGAGAGAGAGAGAGAGAGAGAGAGAGAGTCTCCTCCTGTTTTGTCAAATAAAACCATCGGAGTCCTTTCTGGGAACAATCTGTTGTCTGCTTCACACCAGTGGTTCTGAAATGGTTTGGCAAGGCACACTGGTGTACTGTGGAGTGACCTCAGATGAGTCAAGAGATGTTGATCAGGGTCAAAAGAAAACTACAATGACATCATTTAAGACTAATAGAATCAGGATTTCGATCATACTTTCCCACCTCAAAAAGTAATGTCATTTGCTCCTGGGCCAGCACAGCGTTTCACATTCTGCTGTATCAGGAACTGATAATTCAGAGTGCCATGGAGTCATTTCTTGTCTATCCTGACTGTGTTGTGGCAGTAGGGGTTTGGGAGCAGCAGCTCAAAGCTTTTCTGCTGCTTTTAGATTACACATTAAACATAAAAAGACCTGATGAGAATCAGCTGAGTGAATGTCACTTGACAAATGTCAGCACCTCCAGCATCCCTAAGGCAACATCACAGCTGGAAGACAACTTGAGTAAAATAAAGATGACATATGTGGGTCAGTCAACTGCAGTCTTAGCTTCTAGGAGAAAACATTAGACTTTTGTACTGCTTGGAGCAAGTGACCTCGTTGAAGCTTGAGCTGAAACAATGGTAATATTGTTGCCAAAGTTAAAACAAAGACAATTTCTGCATGCTTTTTTACCCTCAATGTGAGTACTTTGTGTTTACTGCTGGATGACAAAGCTAAGGACTCCTGACTTTTGTACAGTTCAGTCAATATTTGTAAGCTCTTTCAGGAAGCTATAGAGCTGAAACATCAGGTTCCGGAAGTAAATTTCCCCTTCACTTTTCCAATAGGGAATTTGATTATTAGCTATAACACTGGAGAATAAGGTGTAAGGTCGATTTACCAGGAGCTATCAGCCTGTGAAAAGACTCTACATGCTCCTGTAGAAGCCGTCAGTCAGTCCCATTTCCACTTTGTTGTCAAGAAATCGTGTTTTCATTCCTGAGTTCCTACCCACAAGCTTTTGGAAGTTCCCACCAATCAGAGAGGTTGCTGTTACCATAGAAACAATACGCGCTCCAAAGTTGCAGATGTTTGGAGCAAGATCAGAGCAAAGTAACATTAGTGGGCTAGCAACTTGTGTCGGTGACTGAAGCCGTTCCAGCATGGTTTTGCTGTCAGACATGGTGACTTTTTTTAGGAATGAGGAAAAGAGTGTGAACAGGGGCAAAAATCATTACAAATAGAAATCACAGTTACATGATTATATTATTTAGTATCACTTAAAAGATTATGGAAAGGGAATCGATGACATCACTCGCAATTCTGTACGGGATGACTAGTTCATTCGCTCTTGAAAAGCATCATGTACACATGTCTTGTAGCCTTGTCTTTTTTTGTTTTTCATATGTATACATATTTTCTGTATCTATTCATAAGCTCACGATTCCACTGGTAACTCGTTGGTTTGGTTGGGAAATTTACTTCCAAAACCAGGGAACCAGAGAATATGTTTTAGCTCTATCCAAGATGTTTTAAGGGACACTCTAAAGTTGCTCTCTTCAAATGAAATGGGAGACTGACTTTGTGTTATCTTTGAGCTTTTATGCCCTAGGTGTTGCCACAGCATGCACAAAGTCAGTCTCCTATTATTTTGTGAGGGGAGACTTGTGTCCACAAATTCAGGCTCAGCACTCATAGATCACAGGTTTTGTTGTAAATGCTTTTTTAGGGTGGACTTTCCCCTTAGCAACAACCCTTCAGACGGATTGAGCCCTGCTGCGCTCCCCCAAAGACCCACAGTACAAGAGAGCCATAATGTATCTGCAGGGGGTTGATAGGATTATTGATCAATACTAATGACTCAACCATTACTTCACCGGGTGCTGAGATTTATGGCTTTATAAAGTCACTTTCCGACCCGTCACCGATAGAGCTCGATAAAAGTCATAGATTACTTAATGCCCCTTTAAATTTATTACGAGCTAATGTAACTTACAAGCTTCTGCCAAAAAATAGTCGAGCAGGACAGTGACGTCGTTTTGGCACCAGGTGTCGCTAGTTAATTTGATTAGGAATCAGCAAGATTGACCGGACTTCTTGATTGCGGAGTGACATGATTAGTTTGAAACAGCGGTCTGTTATTCAGAAATAACAGACCTCAGAATGCATTCATTGGCCGATCAGAATTGAGTATTCAACAAAGCCATGTAGTAACATCTCCTATTATGTTCAGCCCCTCCTGTTCTGTAGCGAAAGTGGTATTGGGCTTGACTACTTCACGCCATCAAAAAAGGTCTTTGAAGTGAAAGACAATCAATATGGCTGAGACTATTTACTCCACTGTGCTGTCACCTTGATTCCTTAGAGATCTAGAGGCAAATTCAGGTCAGTCATTCAGGGATGAGACACTTCACTCCTTTTAAAAACCTAATCGTGATGAACAGCACTTGAGAAAATCATTTTCTACAAATCATGTCTGTTCTGAGCTGAGTAGTATCCAAGTAATGAAAGGAAGTAAAAGTTGTATTACTTTGAAACCGCAACAATGAATGAATTAATCTGCACCTTTGCCTTTTTGTCGAATCAGAAAGTCATCATTGCTACGAATGTACCATGGGATTGTACTGAATATGTGCTTGCTATTTTATTAAAGGATAAAGCTGGTGTTTTTTAATGCATTTCTTTCCGTCAACAAATGAAAATAACAAAATCAGCAATAAATTTGTTTTGCTAACAAGTCCATGTAGCCGATGCCCGATAAAGCCATGTCTCAGTAGCCATAGAACTCCATTGTACTAAAAAAAACGATTAAAAACACGTCACTGAGCCATGCCGTTGCTCTGGGCAACATATTTCATCATCACGATGCACCGGGCCGGCCGACTTTTTCCTCAAACAACTTAATAAGCCGACCGTAAACACATTTTCCATCTTAGGAGAGTAGTTCCTTAGCACCGAAAATAGTACCCGTCGTAATGAAGAATTTGTTCTCATTTGAATTTGATTTGGTAATAACTACAATAGCCTAACATTTCATGGTAACAGTTAGCGATTTTTAAAATTGACACTATGTCTCTGTGAGCTGTATTTAAAGGTTTTTATCTTACAATTGGAGCCAATGACTTCCGGTTTGAAGGCTAAAAAAGGTACGTGGGAAGTCGGAAAGTAATGGGAGTAGAGCAAACGCATTGTTGATTTTGTTATTTTCATAGGATTTGTTGACGATAAGAAATGTATTTAAAAACACCAGCCGTATCCTTTAAGTCACTAGTGACAGTGTGGCATGGACAGCCAACGCAGACTAATGTAAGATTCTCACAGCGTGAATCCTGGCAGTATCTAACCTACAGTATCTTATGATCCCTCTAATGGACGAGTTGCAGACTTTGACAAACAGTGAAAATATAAATGAAAGAGGAAGAAGGAGGAAGACAAACGACCAAGCTACCAACTGAAGTTTGGCATATCCTCATATGCCCCAATTTGCTCCTACAATACTATACACCCAACAAATAACTCTCTAGGCCTCTCTCTAGGCCCGTAACCTTTTTCAAAGTTTCAAGTGAATGAAAGTAATACTTGTCTAAGTTTCCTGGATTATTTACAGAGGGCTATACTGGGCAAAGTAGCAAGGCTAGAGGGAAAACTGAGACGCAGCTGACTCAGTAGAAAAAGTCCAGGCGCCACATGATGAGGACCTTCCATACAGATAGAGGGATTCTGGGGAGCCAAACCAAAGGGACACGAGCCCACAAGGACCTGACAACCAGCCCAGGCTAAGCCACAAATCAGCTCCAACAGGCTTCTTCCTACTGCAGGCCACACCGTAACACCAAATCCTCCCTTATCTTTGCACGAAAGGCAACATCGTGAGCAGAGGTAGCCTGGAGCTTAGAGACAAGGGCTTGTGGGTGGAAGCCCGGCTGGCAAAATGCGGTAGGGGAAAGTGAATGAGTAACGCTCTGCCCTCCCACAACAACAACCAGTGGAGCTGCTCAGTGGCCACCAGTGTAAGACTGGTTGTAATGGGCAGCTGTGTGAATGTGGAGCAGGGTGTTGCTGCTCAGTCAACTTTCCCAAGATAAATAAACGCTGAAAAATCACCACTGTAGTCAAAGGACCTAGCATGACCAGCCAAACAACACTTTAAAATGGCTCACTTTGTTCAAAATGTAATATGTTCATCCGCTGTGTTTTAACAAAGTTTAGTTCAAAGAGCATTAGTTGACCAGTTCTAGTATCTCAAGTCTTAACTTATATATTTATGTTGGCATAGATACTGAATTGTAATTATTTCCCTCGAATCACCTATCAGGACTTACCCATGCGGTTTAACTGTGATGTAGTTCTTGGGAATAAGGCCCTCTTTCCCGTTCTGTTCTGCTTTGTACCAGTTCTGGTCACAATCTTCACTCAAAACCTGAAAAGAGAAAAAAAACACTGACTTGACTGAAGTGTTGGAAAAAATGGCCAAGATGACAGGAACAATGGAAGCAGGTTTATTTCTTTTTCTGCAACAGATTTCCAATAACGCTGTCAGAAACTGTCTGACTTTGAATCCAACCTGAGACTTGGGGCGTACTTCTGATGAGCGTGTCTCTGGGACAAATAGACAAACTGACAGAGAGGCAGACAGGCTGAGCCCTATGTGGCCATCACACAATCAGACAACCTGAACAGCTTTGTCTGGAGTGCACAGATTCCCAGCCAGATTGTGCCTGTGTGAGTGAGTGAGTGAGTGAGTGTGTGTGTCCGCAAGTATCAAGTCCGAAGTATCAAGTTGAATTCAAGACCTTTTAGTATAACACTTTAAGTAAATGTGAATATGAAAACAACTCTAGACCTGTGAGAATATAAGCTGATGTGACTGGGCTTTTCACCCAATAAAAACAGTGCACAAAAAAATTGCAATATTTTTAAGACTTGAAATGCTATATTTATTATATTTGTATCCAAGACCTTTTTGAAGGCCTTGAGTTTAGATAATATGACATTTTCAGGATGTGCAGACACCCTGGTATGTACGTATCTGTTTCCACAGACTGTTTCCCACCAGGCTTCCACAGTTCCCAACCTACTGCCACTGACAGCCCATCTGTCACCATCTGTCTCCATGCACCAGTAGAGCCATCAGGGTGACTGATGCCCTCTCACCAGGTCAAGGGCTCCCTCATGCTGGCACACTGACACACCGCCAATGGTGGTGGTAAATCCTTTTTTCTTTTATATTTGCAAAAGCGATAATTCCGGTTGCAGGCTACTGGTAGATTGAAAATCAGCATGTATGTAATAAGGCAGAAATTGCAGGAATATCATCTTTAATCATCAGAGGGAGCTTTTGTAGCAGTACAAATCCAATCAATCTATGCTATATAGCAAAAGTGGACAGCGGCTTTCTTCTAACTCAGACATGCTGACATACTACCCATGGTGATGAAAATTAAAGTAATTTATAATACATTCAAACTTGGCAGGTAGTCTCTCACACAGATACACTGATATACCTCCAGTGGTGATACAAATTAGTTATTAATACAGTATATCCAGCTGGACAGGAGGCACCGCACATAAAGTTCCAATGGTGGTAGAGATGAAATGTATTATGCATTATAAGTGGCAACTATTTATGGACTATATTTCAGTATCTCACTCTCAGCGGATGGTATGGGTAATGGGACAGTTTCTGCATGCCCAGAGGCACACAAAGGGAGCGCATGCGCACACACACACACACACACACACACACACACATAACTATGTGACACAGGAGTATGAGGTGCTGTTTAGGAAATAAATCATTAACTGTTAAGGTGGTTTTCATTCAGTTCATAATGTGAAACAATAGTTACTTACACTCTGTGTTACCCTCTGTGTGTGTGTGTGTGTGTGTGTACGCCACACAACAGGCCACTTGTCATATACATAACCTCCACTGTTTGTGTGCGTGTGTGTTTGTGTGTGTGTGTGTGTGTGTGTGTGTGTGTGGGCTTCCTGTGGTAGTTTTCTAACATGATCATTAGCTTAAGTGTTTCTTACTAACTAACTCACACCTTTCCTAAATATATGTTGCAAAGAGGGTGTTTCTTTTTTTTTTTTTTAATTAAAATTGTATTCAACCAGGCAGGTCAACACATTTATGACAGCAAAAAGAAGAGGACGATTCTGATCAAATGGTCCGAGCGCTTCTGGCCAACGACACTGAAGTCAGACAGTTACTGGAGGCTCTGAGCGACCCGGTTGCTGACCCTGCTCCTGTCCCAACTCAGACCGTGGGCACTGACAGCACCAGCTCACCCCAGACCTGCAGTCTGTCTCTGCCAGTCGAAAGCGTTTCCAGCTCACCCCAGACCTGCAGTCTGTCTCTGCCAGTCCAGAGTGTTTCCAGCTCCTCCCAGACCTGCAGTCTGTCTCTGCCAGTCCAGAGCGTTTCCTCTGACTGTCCGATCACCAACAGCAGCCAGCTGGGACTGAGCGGTCCTGCTGACCCAGGCTCCTGGACTGAAGTCTTTGGCTCCTACCAGAACTCCAGCTGCTTCCTCCCTTTCAACCCTGGCCATGGCAGCAACGGTGGGGCTTTTCTCCATGATGTGGAGGACATGGAGGTGGACTACAACCTGGATAGCTCCATGGCCAGCAGCTGGCCCACAGCCAACTACCACCAAGCCACTGACGATGATGCTGTTGAGGAGATGGACTGGCAGCCGTCCTGCCGCTCCAACATGTCAGCTCCTGCCTTCATACCGGCTGCTTTGATTGAGGACGATCTCTCGGCTTGCTTTGCCGACCTCAGCCTCACGTCTGGACCTCAGTCCCTCTGTAACTCTGGCCTGAACACACAGACCACCTCCAACAAGAGAACCATGGAGACCATGAAGTGTGAGGGAGACATTATTCCCCCCAGAAAGAGAGCGAGAGCAGATCCAACCCGCTGAACCTCTAGCCAATCAACACACAGCTGGAGGATGAACTTTTTTCACTTTTTTCAAACTTTTACTACAAATATTCATCGTTTTACTGTTGTTTGATTGTTTGTTGTTACATAAATATACAAAAACAACAAACTTAACTTGTGTACAGTATTTATTTTATTCAAATTAGATGAAAGAGAAGTGTGAGTTTGATAATGAAAATATAAATGTATGTGATACTGTTTTGTTATGAACTGGAATTACATCTAAAGTGGCCAGACATGAGAACAATCTCTGTTGAATTGATATAATGGTTATTTTTAACTCATATTCATGGTGGGTAAAAGCTTGCAGTGAGCACTATCTGGTTAAAGACTGTATATCAACACGTGTATAATGATATGTATACTATCATGACAAGAGCAGGCAACTTGTCATGGATGACCAGCTTGTAATATTACCTAGTCTATTACCTGTAGGCTAGTTGCCAATGATTATAGCAAAATCCTAGATTGTGCCCCCTGTTGTGATCCGGTTTCCAAAAACTGCTCCAGTGCTGTGAAGCAGATTTCTATGTCTGGACATTGGACAACCAGGTTTTTGATGACATTTGGTTCTCTAAAGAAGAATGGATTGGAAGATGAATATTATCATTAAAGGCCATTACAAGCTATTGATTACAAAAACGTTCCTTTAAACCTCCCATAGCTGAACTGATCATTGAGGTTATGGTAATATTTTGACATGTAAAATATTTGATAAACCTGATCATTGTACTAAAGCACTTGTAATGTTCTTAGTGGCCATATGAACCCCAACCCCAAGTACATTCAGTCCAAAAGATGTTTTGAAGTTGACTTGTAATGATCTTTTAATGCTTTATTTAGTAATACACATCCAGCTAAAGCAATATGCGTGAATACATGAAATATCAAGACAAAGAGTTTATTTGTCATCTGGTATTAAATGTATGACAACTGAATGAATGAATTCACTTAAGATATTGTTTCCTGCCCTGATGTTACTTTCTCTGTGTATTAAAAAAAACAGGTTTCAGCACTTAATTGGGGCAATAAGTAAGATTTTTACTGTCCCACAGCACGAAATGACCGTAATAAATCTGTGGTGATTGATAGGGATGTGACTCAACAAGTGGCCAGGTGCTGAGAAACTCAGCTTCAGGCCTATATGCTCTGATTTGTAAATCAACAGATATTCACATAGTTGGAAATTATTTGTTTCCTAAACGGCACCCAATGCAGGAGAACCTCCACTATCAAGTCCTTTCCAATAGGCATCCTCCTGTTCACTCACACACACACACACACAGACAGAACTGCAATAATAGTTGGTGGGTCTCGAGTGGCTCGATCATTCAGACTCACAGCGAAACACGAGACGACAGCTTGAGATGGGAGATGACCACTGGAATCACTGGAGAATAATGACCACCGCTTGTGGCTCCTGTAGCCTGCATCTACTTCCAGTAAACACACATTAATCTTGGTCTGCTGTCGCTACTGAGTGGTGGCGCCACTGTTCCCAGGCCGCAAATAACGTGGACTGACTACTACTGTAAACATTCATGGGAGGGGAATTATGCACACCATCAAAGAAGAGCAGCTCTGCATTTATTTCTGGCTATTGCTGATGTGAATTCTGTAGAGATTTAGATAATCTGCAATAATTATTTGGCATTTTTCATTTGTCGTTTTCCTCGTCATGTGCGGGATACTGTAGACATTTGTTCCAAAAAAACAGAGAAAGCCTAAAGCTTATATTCAAGCTTACGTTTTCCTTTTTTTTTCCCTGTAGAAGGAAATCGGCATTAATGCAAAATCTGACCCAATTTTTGTCAACAACCCCCCCAGTGCCAGAGATGAACGCTTTAAAAGGGACACATCGCCAGAAGAAAAGAATAGAGAAAAAGACTCCTGAAAGATGTGGATGCATGTGTGTGAGGAGAATGAAATTAGAGAATGAATGAATTTTAGTGTAAAAATGGATAAAGTGAGTTTATCTGGAGCATGCTTTACCCCATTTTTTAGTTTAACCTTATATTTATTGTATACAGAATCATATTATCAGACTGATGTTAGTTAAATGAGCATAGGGTGTTTTCAGAGAAATAAAACCTAAATTAACACTCTTTTTATTTATTGTCATTCACCCCTGGTGATCACCGAATAGAGTTTATTACCTGCTGTTGCCTGCTTTTATATTTACCACTACATCACTGAGTAAGGTGTGTGTTTGTGTATGTACGTGTGTGTGGGTGTGCACGTGTGTCTAATATGTGCCTGTTATCTTTATGAGCACATCTGTGCATGCGAGCATGAGTGTCCTGACCTGTTCCTTTGTTGCTTGTGTATGTGCGGTGGACCGATGTAATTAGCAGAGCACATATACACTGATATTGGAGGAGTTCTCAGCTGTCTAGTACAGTCTGTTCTGTTCTGGTCTGGTCTGTCGCATATTTACCAGCTGTCAGCCTACACACAGCATCACCCCCACACCCCACACACACACACACACACACACACATACACAGGCAGGTGTGTGCATGTGTGTGTGTGTGCTTCAATCTTTCTTTGCGACCAATGAATATCAATGACTGAGTGTGCTTCTCATAAATACACAAATTTATGATATTGATACTGCAAGAAATAGCCATGGTGAAAGCCCACTGTGTCACCCACTTCCAGTGATTGAATGAATAAAATGATTATTAAGTGTCCTCATGCACACAGTGAAATGAGGGATATGACCCATTTTTGGTCATATCCCTCACTTCACTGTGTGCATGAGTTCACCTGCGCACCTGTCTCTCATTTCCACTCAGCGATAGGGCTGGGCGATAAAACGATCTCGATAGGGGATCGCGATAGAACTCATGTCGATAACGATGATAAACTTTGGACATGTTTTACTCGATATGGATAGATCTAACAGCCTACCACACAGCAGAAATAAACGCGACAACAGCCAGTCAGTCTGCAGTTTCTGGCTTGCACGTCAAAGTACACGCCCATTTCCTACCGCAAAGCAGTGTTTGAGCTACTGGTGAAGAAAGTGGAAAAGAGGGAAAAAATGAGTGCCGAGGGACAGCGAAGGCGACGGTGAAACTAGTGAACTCGCGTTATCCTCAGGTGAGGAAATTGTTAACAGAAAAGGTAACATGAAATACTATTTCATCATGTGAGGAGCTCGTTGTTGTCCGTTTCATCAGATAGTAACCGAAGTGACAGTGGAAGCTAACCGGACAGCTAACGTTAGCCAGCACCGACTAAATACCTGTGTGTGCGCATGACAGCCACCGCCTGCCACCGGGACATCTAACCGGCGGTGTCCGGTGTAGGAATGTAGTGAAACCACCGGGCCAGAGAGCAGAGAAACCGCTTTTCAACACGCTGAACGACGCCGACATCGTGACAGCAACGAGCGTCAAGCTAGCCGGGATCAGGACAACACTTCCTGTCAATGTTTTTCAAAATAGAAGTATTCAGGATGAATGTAAAATTTATGGTCTGACAATGGCAAGTTGTGGCACTTTTGACAGTAAGATTTCTAAAAAGAAGTAGAAATCTGCTTTTCTGCCCCTCTTCTGATGTTATTCTATTTTTTATGTTAATAAAATATATTCTAAAGTTTAACTAATGAACCCTCTGGTTTCTTCAGGCTTCAGCAGTCATTATCAGGATACTCTTCAAACTGGCAGCATTATCAAATTATATATCGTGATAAATATCGATATTGATCAATATGGAAAAAATTATCGTGATCATATTTTTTGCCATATCGCCCAGTCCTACTCAGCGATTGCCAATTCTGTGTGACAGAGCAGAATACAAAACACCCTGAAAACCACACACCACCAAACTTAAAAATGGATACTAAAATGAATGATGATGGAGAGGAACACACACACACACACAGAGCTAATTTATCCTCCAAATGCACTAATGAATGGAGAGGGAGAGCTGGGCAAACACACCGCCGCTTTCTCTCTTCTAAACACACACTTACCCATTCACCCACACTCACACAGCCAAATTATATATGGATGCTAAAGCAAATGAAGTAGAGAAGGAGCACACACACACACAAATACACACACACACATGCAAACTGTTAGAAACAGTGACTCATCCAGTCAGTTTCTTGCCTGGGAGCGCTAATGAGCTAGACATGGATCTAAAAGAGATGGCAGTGATCCAGCAGAGACACTGGGGCTCTAACAGGTGCTAATGTGGCGGTCAGGCCCGCTGTCTAGGCTTGACACACACTGCTGAGTCACAGTGAGAGTGGATATGACTTGGTTTGTTTGGGTCAGGATGGCTCAAACATTGCCATGAGCTAGTGTGTGTGTGTGTGTGTGTGTGTGTGTGTGTACGTGTATGTGCTTGTTTTCGGAAATGCGGGAAGAGATAATTACTAGGCTCAGACACAGACTCCTAAGAGTCATTATACTGAAGAAGCAGCATTCTGACAACCGGAAGAGAGAAAGAGAGAGACAGAGGAGAAAGAAAGTGGCCGACAGATGAGATTAAGAGAGAGAGAGAGAGACAGGCAGGAGAGGGATGGAAAAAAGAGGGAAGGAAAGAGAGCGAGACATGATGATGAGATAGAGAAAAAGTTTGAGCGATAGGGAGAGAGAGGGAGGGAGGCAGAAAAGAGGAGAGGGGGTCAGGTATCTCACAGCAGTAGTGCTGACCTAGTTCGGGGTATAGCAGGGCAAAAGCTGTCACGTCGTGAGTCATGTCCGGCTGACATCACGTCCAGCGTCATGTCCGCTTGTGAAGTGCGAGTGCTGAGAATTACTACTCTGAGTTAAGTCTATGACTAAGGTGCACGTTCTAACTTAAGTGTTTAGCCGTATGAGGTTTTGCCAACAAAGAAATAAAATAAAAATACCAGGTAATTACTACACCAGCGCTCCAATTCCACAGATGAAACAACAGGTGACATGGCAAGTGAAAGCACTCAGGAAGAGAATCAGTGTGAGTGGCCTACTCTGATTTGCTCTATAATAACAGCAGAGATACGGGCTGCAACTGACAAGCTACAACCACAGTAAAACTCAATGAGAGATGAGTCAGAAACTCACGGAGCTGTCCAACATGGAGAGTCGGATAACTCCACTACAGACATCTAATGAGGTACTCCAACAGGAGAATAATGAATTGAGAGAAAAGGCTGAACAATTGGCAAGCCACAGCATAAAATTGAATCCGCACACATTTGGACTGACCGGGGATGTTGAAAAAGGAAACCCTCCAGACTTTACCACAACACTTTTCAAAGAGGTATTCTAGGACAGGGGTCTTCCGTGTGAACCAGCGGTGGAAAATGTGCACAGATTTGGCTCTGAGAGCGAGTCTGGAAACAGCAATTTGTGAGAATGCAGGAAGCTATTATAAAAAGAGTATAGAAGGAAGGTGCAATGCCTGCAATGTGCAATCAGACAGAGAGAGATACTGTATAAAACCTCATCATTCAGCTCAGACAGACATGATTATTTTATGTGTCTGAAGGTCTGCTGCCTAAATCCAGGACAAATTCACTGCAATCAAAAGCGATGTTCTGTGCTACGTCTGAATGAAATTCATTTCCAAGTCTGAAAAACTGCCTTAACTCCATTTCTTAACACAAGAAATGGAGTCTGTCTAGTGATTTCTAGGTATTTGGAAGAGACATTGAACATGTTGCTTGTTCAATATGGGCTATCCACTTACCAGGGCAGGCTGACCCAAATATTACCGCTGTATGGGAAACACTGCTCATGTCTATTTGAAGGAAGGGAATCACACTCGAGAAAGACTAAACACATGATGGGCTGAACATGTTTGGCCCCCTGACCCACATTAGTATCTGTGGATGAGAACACCACTCCTGTCCTAAATCAGAGTTAATATTAACACTATTCCAGATGCAGATTCAGTCTACCTCAAAAAATAAAAACATATTCAGTAAACGTCAATCAGCAATATTTACAACACACGATATATTAAATATCTAGGGTGGTAACGCAGGTTTTGAAAAAGCAAAAGGAGGTTAACAAATTCAAGTGAACACCTGTATCTCGTGAATGCAGACGGGACGCCTGTCAGCAGCTCCACATGGAATGCGGTTTTACACGCATGCACACACCAAAGCTGTCATTTTCCACCTAAATATAGGGCACAGATGATTATTCATACACCCCCCCCCCCTCCCCCTTCAATCCCTGTTCGACTACCTCCTACCTGAACAAAGAGGGAGAGAAGATGAGGGCAGAGGAAGATGAGAAGAGGGAGTGGAGGAGAAGAAGGGGATTTGCCACTGCGCTGTAGGGTGCCATGGAGGAGGATTGGTTCAAAACCGCTGGATTATAACAAGGGTTGGGGGGGGTCGATGTGAATGTGAATTCAATTACCGAGCAGTAGGCACCAGAGAGACTGAAACCTACGACTTTTAGAGAATACAAAAGCTAAGCTGCTGCCAGGTTTTCCTGCACATTTATGTTTTCGAATTGGCGAGAGACGAGAAGTCCTCACACGCTTTTTGCCTTCAAAAAGGTGAGGCGCCGATACGAGTACAGCGGAGACATGACAAAGGATGAAAAAGGAGAGGAAGCGATAATGAGAAAGGCTGAGGAAGAGAGAGGAGGGGGGGGGAGGGCGAAAGAGAGACAGAAAAGGAAATTTGCACAGTGCAGTGCAGAGGGAGAGCGAGAAAATGAGAAAAACAGCATGCTAATGAAGTCTTGTTTTCACTGAGAGGCAGGCAGCAGGCGGCGACTGACAGAATCCAGGGTGAGACGGGCGTCCCATTGGTTATCCGACAGAGCCTCGGTCTGGGTGAAGCCAATCAGACGCGACACCTCGATCAGAACAGACGACCTCAATGCATCAGAAGCTTACTATCCTTTCATCATTGCACACTTTTTTGAGAAGTCATTAAGCGAAATAATTTAGTTCGGCGGGGCAGATTCAATTACGCCGATGTCTGGCTTCTTGCTACAAGTTGGCACCCTAATTTGTCAAGGGCCTATCTTTGACTTGCATGGCAGGACGAAGGAGGAGGATGAGAGAAGAGGCACAGTTGACAGACTAGACTAGAGTGACTAGATTTCTCATCTCAGTAATGGAGTGAAAGAACCGTGGAGCGGCTGCCAACACACTGCAGTTCAACTTCAATAGATCCATACAGTGAACTGAAACTGAAATAAATGGGATGTTGGTTCCTGGATATTTGGCTCCCAAGCCTAACCTCAATTTCCTGTCCCGCTAATGCCACTGGCTGGCGAGCACGCTACGTTGGATAAAAAGGGATTGGCCATTTAAAGCTCGGGTCGGCAACTTCGGAGAAATGAACAGGAATTAAAAAACAAGAATCACCCCTCTCCCTCTCTGCTCACACTCCTCCCTCCAAACAGGCTCATGCGTGTGCATGAGAGCGACAAGTTTAATAAATTCCAAATCTTTTACACAAAATCTGCGAGCTCGGTAGTTGTTGCTCGAATATTCGCTGGCAAAATAAAAAATTTTTGGTCACATAGATTAGCTACCACAGCTACAAACACAGGACCTGGGATAGTCGCAGAGCCCAGTGTACGAACTAAAAATGAATTCATCAAATGTTCGGAAGCATCTGTTTCCAATCGTATTCACATGCGTTTGTTGATGAATCCCAATCACTCGTAAATGGGAAGTGCGTTCACAGGACCTTAATTATGAATTAACATAATTGCACTGCCTCAGAAATGCCATATTATGCAAATGAGAACGCCCACGTTCATAATCTTCCGGACCAAAATGGCACTGAACAAAGTGAAAATTAGGAACTTCAGCGAGGCAGAAACTGTGGTAATGCTCAGTACCGTTGCAGTTCCTCTGCAGTGGAAGCAGTGGCATTATGCCCCCACAAAAAGCTGACATATACAAGGAGATCATGGAGCAGGTGAACGCCGTTACATCCTCGCAGAGAAGCGTGCAAGAAATGAAAAGACAGCGGTTTGACTTAAACAACTGTTCACTAAAAAGCACATCGCTGCCAACCAAAGAAACACCAAGGCCATGGGAGGAAGCCACGGAATAACTGCTGCTGTGCTCTCTCAAAGCGATAAGCACATCGGTGCCACCGCTGGGGATGTGCCGGTCTCTGGCATTGTTCCAGACGGGGACAGTGACATCATGCCCAGCGCTGAAACTATTCACTGGCTGACGGGCTCAAGGGAACAAGCGTTTCAGCCCTTTAAAGTCACAATGTAACGGCATTTTGAGAGCATCTTGCTTCCTTAATGTGATGCATTTCCTCTTGAAACAGGATATCGGGGTATGGCATAAAGAGGAGAGGGATCATTCAGAGGTGTAAGCCAATGGAATATCAGTTAGGAGGAGAAACAGTTTTATTTAATAGGAGGGGAACAGGGGCGGGATTGGCATAAATTGTCAAATAAGTGCATGGCATGATAGCTTGAATGAGCTAAAAAGGCGAAAACGTTTTTTTTCATTGGAGTGTGACTTTAAATAACCTCTCTAATTACAGAAAAAAAGAACATTGATTCAATGATTGATCATTAATTGAAATAGCATCTATAACATATACATTTTTTTAAATTTCTCTCTTTATGCTTTTATACTAGGCTATAATTTGAGAAAAAGTAGGCATACATTCAAAGGAGCCTATTTAAGGTCCAGTTTCATCAGTAAAAGATGTAAAAGACAAACTGTGTAGTTCGCACACACACTTTACTCATTCTGTGAGTCAGGTGTACATTTTGATCAGATATAAGTATACTAAAAGTTTGATGAATACACAAATGGGCATAAATGTCTCTCTACTAACGTATAGCCCTAGTATCATTAACGGACCTTGACTTTCACCAAATCTAGTTTTTATGCAGGGAACTCATTTAAAACTTGGATTTAATATTTAATGTGATCTTACCTGCATCTTTAATACATAAATCACAAATGAACTTAAATTTCACCATGCTTTGCAATTAGATTGCCTTGTGAACGTGTGTCCTTCTCTCCAAAGCGGGGTGTTAAAGTCATCGCACCAATCTAACTGAAAAGCTGTGGGGAACAGCAGCTCCTGAGCCGTTCAGCATCATGGGCAAAAAAAAAAGTCAGCCAAATCCCTAAAATCTCTCTCTCTCCTAAAAGCATGATTTGCCAAGTCTTCCAATAAAGGCAGTGGAGCCACGGTTGAATGACAACTGTTTACTTTTTGTAGCAGACTATTTGTAAGACATCTTACCCTGACTTTAATGTAAAACACCTTGAGGTTAATAACAAATCTTGCATTCCTCAAGCCTTAATTTACTGGTTTCTGCACACTCCAGTAACTGGCCTAACATAGAAAGCCGCAAAGGAAGTTGGATTTTAACCTCCCTGCTGCGAACACATGAACAGGATCTGGGCACTGCTAGGATCCCAGATTGGACTGGTGGGATCACAGTGATGGGAGGGAACAGGGGAGGGAGGAGAATTTAAAAGGAAAGAGAGGGTTAATGACCGGGCAGAGCAGAGCCGATGAGAAAATATATCAAGGGGAACGGATGAACTGGGCAGAAAATAGCATAAACCAAACTTTGAGGGCCAATTACTCTTTAGAGCTTCACTGCCACCACACACACACACACACACACACACACACACACACACACACACAGGTGATGTCAGTAATGACATCACCGGGAAGACAGGAAGATGAAGATGAGTCACAAGAGTCTGAATGTGTGTGGGTGTGGGTGTGTATTCTTGTGTATACGCATGTGCAATTTGGGGTCGTGGTGTGAATACATGTGTTGCAAGTGTGTGTTTTTCGATAGGATGAATCAGCATGATTGTTGGAGCCATTTTATTTAATGAGCATATTTTTGGCTGTAGTTGACTGGCTGAGACTGATACCAGCCAATGACGTAGCATACGTGCGGCAAGAGGTTAATTGAACCAGGTGTGCGACAAAGGAAAGAGACGCCGCAAAGAAACAGTTTTTCAACCGCACGCTCCTAAGTTTGTTGATTATCTTTTATTACCGTTTGTTGTTTTGATACTTTGAACTCATGTGAATAACTTTCTTTAACCTACGTTAAGCTACTTTGATTTGAACTTGACGTAAGGCCGCCATAGATATACACATTTACATAACATATTCAAACATTCATTCACCTCATCTGTACAACGAGACCTACAAGCAAATTCATCTCACGGTAAGAAGATAACCTAAATGTGCGTGTTGGAAGTCTCGTATGGCGTCTGACTGGCTTCATTTTAAAAAGGAACATAGAAAGCCAGAACAATGATGATCATCATCATCCCCACTGAGAGTCTTTTCCCCTGCAAATTTTCACCTTCTCTTCAAAACTTGAAAAGAAATTAAATAAAAGATCCTCACTCAAGTATTGATACAGGCCTTGTTTGTCAAGACAGCTGAATACCAATCTATTTCTGTTATTCAGACTTAAACAATAGCCTTAAAGCCACTAAGAGAGAGAGAGAGAGAGAGAGAGAGAGAGAGAGAGAGAGAGAGAGAGAGAGAGAGAGAGAGAGAGAGAGAGAGAGAGAGAGAGAGCTGACAAAGCAAGATTGCTCCATTTTTCCTTCAAGCCAACCAGTGTTCTCAAAACAATGGAGCAATTTCCTGATGTTGAAGGCAGACGAGCCAACATAAGGATATCATTGTGTTCTTTTTCAGATCTGGGTATAGACACAGATTGGCCAATAACACAAAGTGGCTTTATTGGAATCACACAAAAGGTAAACCCAGTGGGACAAACAAAACCAAATTGAGAGGGAGCACCATCTTTTCTGTTAGGCGAACAAGGCAGCGTGATCATTTTGAATAACTGGTTGGTGCACTTGGTGGAGGTCGAAACCAGCATTCAACTCAGTGTGATGGCGTCTCTAAAGCACTGGACACACACACCAGTCAATATTGTTATGCAGAGCCATCAGGATTGTACCTTCCATGTGTGTATGTGTGTGTGTGTGTGTGTGTGTGTCTAATATCTGTGTGTGTTCCTGCAATGTGCGAGCGTGTGTGCTCCCACGATGTGTGCAAAGAGGTATTTGGTGTGACAGGAAACCATGTCTCTGTTTCCACACTGTCAAACACATGAATGTGCTCCTGGTTATAAAGCTGGCTAGTGGAGCAAACAATCAGAAGAAAATGATGTGTATCGCCTCCAGCACTTGCGTCCCGAGGCAAATTATAGTCATTCCAAGACTTCTGCGATTGTAATTTTGTTTTTTTCAAGCTCAATCATTCCCCGCAAATACCGCAAGTGCTTGCAATTTTGAACATTTCCCCCGGAAGCCCCTCAAGTCCTCAAATGATGGGCCGCAATTGGCATAGACAACAAATAAACAATACATAGCACTTGATTGCAATTTTGACAAGTAATTTCTGCCAATCCAAACCAAACATATTTGGTCACAAGAGCCTTAGAAAGCCAATAATCACAACCTATAATCACAGAAAACTACAGAAATCCACGGCTGGGCTTTGTCTCCACATCTCTGCACACCACATCCTTTAGTATTACCTGGAATCGCCTATGAATCACTTAAACGGACTCTTTTTCTCCTTATTTTCGCAACCTGTGAAACTCTCCCAAATGTCCCGTCTCCCCCTTATAGGATTCACTCCCTCCCCTGGATGTGTAGAAACCCAGGAAACGGCTCCGCTGCCCGCTCCGTCAAATCACAAAAGGAGGAGACACAGGAAAGCTGACAGCGAGCTTCAAAGAGGCGTCCCTCAGCACATGGAGAACAGGGGACACGGTCAGCTCTTACTGTCGCTCTCTGATAAATAACACAGCAGCGTTCAAAGTGGCGACGTGGGTAGTGCTCAAACATCTGTGTCTGTTGTGTCTGTGTTGTGTGTGTGCATGCGCTAGCCCTCCAGTCAAGTGGGCTTTTAATTAGGTCAGGCTTGTTTCAATGTCAATACGTATTATTAA
This sequence comes from Centroberyx gerrardi, assembly GCF_048128805.1. Classification (NCBI taxonomy): domain Eukaryota; kingdom Metazoa; phylum Chordata; class Actinopteri; order Beryciformes; family Berycidae; genus Centroberyx; species Centroberyx gerrardi. Next base: position 6,161,183 of record NC_135999.1, on the reverse strand, counting down.
TGCTCCCATGGCTGTGGGAGAAGAAGGGATAAAAACTCAATTTGTACTAATAGCCTGACAACAACTGATTGCTCGCTCATTGTTCATTTCCTGTTTCTGGCTTCTACTCTTCACTCTGCATCATGTAAAAAGGGAGGAGGAACATTAGACGTAGGAGGGAGAAGAACAGGAAGGAGAAGAAGAGTACGTTCTTTGTGCCATGCTTGGAGTAACCCATTTTTTGCACACGTTTTTCCATTTTTATTCTTCATTTGCATAATCCATACAGAACGTGGGAGTGAGGGAAGCAGGTATATAGGCAGGGAAGGAGAGAGACAGAGTTGGGTGGGGGGTGATATAAAAAAAAAGAGAGAGACAGTGACAGACAGAGAGGCAGCACAGACATAAATACCTGGTTTGACACAATTCAACTACTTGACTGTCTGTCTCTCTTGCCTGATTTTTCCCTCCCACACTATTTCTGTGATTGTGTATATCCCTCTTTCCCTCCTTCTCTATCAGTAGGCCAAAAGGAGGGGGAGAATAAAATAAACAAGACCATTTCTCCAGAGCTTCTCATTTCCTGCCTCCCTCCCTCTCTGTCCCTCGCTGTCTGTTTCTCGGATGAGCTGGAAAAAGGTGCGAGGAAACTGGTAGTCGAATGCAGTTGCCTTCCTCACCTTTGTTTGCTGCAGCCTGAGGGAGAGCAGGAGCCGTGTGGCTGTCACAGTGGAGGATGAAATAGATTCCCGTGTCCTGGAGCAACTCTATAAATGGCCACAATTGATTTGGGTGTATTTCCTCCCCCTACATCCTGCAACCTTCCTGTCAGAGAGCACTCAATACCCACCGTGGGGTGAAGGGTTTGTAAGGGGAGAGCCGATAACAGCGGTAGCAACAGGGGTGAATGTAATACTGATAACAGTGACGCGTAACGGACAGGTACAGTTCATAAAGGACCTCACAGGACGTTTTGGTCAGAGGTCCCGAGAGTCACTCCTGCTGACTGTGGCTAAAGCTTGGATAGTGATGGGTAAGAATGCTTCCATGCCCCTCTGCATGAGAACAGCCTGCAGAAGGATTTGAAACTCGAAGATCTGGTTCCTTAATGAAATTGTTGATGCTTTGATAAAGATGATTATTTTAGTGCTGTGCCTCTCTCACATTGTAAGTTACTATGAAATGTTTTTCTTGTTGTATTTGTATTGCTGTCTGTTACTAAATGTGCTGCTGCTACAGTATAATGGCCAGGTTTCCCTTCTAGAAGAAATCATTGATCTTAATGGGACAAACCTGGAAACGTAAAGGTGGCCCCGTGCAAAATAGGTGAAATGTGTAGGTGTGAGTTCTTAGTCTGCAGCCGGGTCTGTCCTGACAGCTCTGCTCTGGGGGAAGTCTCACACACTCCACAGTTACTATTACCCAGGTGCTACGGGTGTCTGCTGGAAGAGGAAAGAGTTTGCTACCGTGGGCACAGAAGCGGCATATCCTTCAAAGCACATTAGTATAACCAATCCAATTTTAGAAGCAGCCTTGGGCCTTTGTGGAAAAGTGTTCTTGCCTCATCCTCTCCTCTCTGCAATGTCAAGAGGTTTCATGGAAAGTTGTACTCCTTACCAGACTGCTAAAAACTACCAGCTATATACAAAAATAACTACTGGTCACTTCTTGACTATTAGGTCTATGAACCATCTCTTCCTTTGATTAAGTGGTGGAAGAACTACACAGTGATGGAAAATATATAAATACACCCAGGAGGAATGCAGGACATGTATCTTTAATTCAATAACTATTACTGACAGAAAAAATGAGCAAGATGTTTAGGTGCAATCACATGCAAGTCTTTTCTAGAATTTGACTGAGGACTAACTGAATCACATGGTATAATATGATCAGCATTCGCAAAGCGTGGAGAGCACAGCGAGAGGCATGCTGCCAAAACCCAAACCAGGCAGCTCTGAAATGTGTGGTTAGAGAGAGAGAAAAGACACAGAGGGTTCCAATGAATCCGGGACGGCCCGACCAAACAGCCCCGTCCGCTGCGGTCTATTCTTCAATTGGGAACAAGAGAGAGCTAACGTTCCAGAATACTTTCTCTATGCTCTTTTCATCCACTTATCCCACCATCTCTCTCTCTTTTTTCCCCCTTTCCACCTTTCCACCTCCCCCCCCCTCCCCCTTCATCCTCGGGATCTGGCACGCATGGCGGCTTGCAACAGCGCTGCCCCGGGAAGCTGACAGAGCACTTGCACAACTCGGGACTCACAGGAGTGGAGTGCTGAGATCCGGGCCGCGGGGCGAAGGGGGTATTATCAGCCAACGGTTGCCACACAAACACACACGCACTTCACACTCTCGAATGATAAATATTTTACAGAGCTGCCAAGCGCAGCCACATGCAGGCCCCGGGGACTCAGGCAGGCTGGCACTTCTCTCCAGTAGGCTTCAATAGAGCTTGGATTAAAAGAGCTTTCCGTGTTGAACTTGATCCAAGGGGCCAGAATTCACTAACAGGCACAACAAGAGAGCAAGACATCTGTTGGTTTGGCCTCTGTGGATGTAGCAGTCACAGTGACTTACTAGTTTGTGGTGTGTGTAATGTTGACTTGAGCTAGTCTGTGTGTGCCTACCCATGCTTGTCCGTGTCTGTGTGTATGCTTGCATGTCTCTAAGTGTGTTTTCTTGTTGTGTGTGTAATCCAGCATGCGCTCATTGCTCAAATGCCTCCTACCGTCTCCATCAAACGACCTTCTCCTGAACAGACAGCCTGACAGATAGAAAGGTAGAGGACTGACACAGCTTTAGCATACCTTTACTGAAGCATGAAGGTTTCCAGCTGGACCTGTTTTAGTGATTTTTTTACTGAATATCGTCATTGTGACATGAATTGGGATATGGATGGATGAATATGGATGCAGCGTTTTCTATGTAATGTCTTTCCATGGGCTTAAACACAAAAAAAATGAGGAGAGGATACAAAAAATTGCAGATTGAATGTAATGATTGATTTTCGCCAATGTGCAACTTTACTTGTAAGCCAAGGACTTAAATCATAGGTTTAAAGTGGAAATTATATTTTTTACTGTCCCGTGGCAGAAAATGACATCTGCAGGGGTTGTTTGGGTTGTTGATCTATATCAATGACTCAACAATTGCTTCGCCAGGTACTGAGATTTCTACCTTTTCAAAACTGACTTTCTGACCCATACTTGTTTGGAGCAAAAGCCCATCACTCATTCAGGTTCAAGACACTCCCACCCATTATCTGCTCCCCATGTGTTTTCAACTGCTCAACCATGGAGGACGGCACTAGCGAGCGTCCAGCGTCACAACACATTTCAGCTATGAAAGCTAAAAAGCCTTGTTCTCAAGCCAAAAAAGGTCATAACAAAGTAGTATTATTATTACAGTATTTTTGCATCATGACATATTACCTCTTCACAAGACACTTCACTAATTAGCTGACTTAATAATCATTTCTGTGACACGCCACTGTAACCCAAGGGAACGGGGGAGGTGAGAGGGATCACAGATTACTTACAGCCCCATTAAAATCTGAGAAAAGTAGCAGTAGCCCCTAACTGTAAAGTGACTGTGCTCGCTACCTGACAGATGGTAATGGCCAAATGCATGGCAAAACAGAGTGTAGGAGCAATACAGGCAGGCCAACCATGGCTGGAGGAAGGCTTCGTGCAAAGCTTTCAGATGAAGCTTATTTCCTAATTTGGTGCCATGGGGTAAAGCCAGTGAGAAGCACCACTGAGTATTAATCAGGGCCAGTGATTGCAAAGCAGGCCCAGGCCGCAGCGCCATCACACTGGCTGCCTTCATGCACTTTGTTGTACAGATTGAACGCTCTCACTGCCTGACTCCTGCTGTCACGGGTGATGTGAGTTGGAAGTGTAGTACTGACAGACCCTCAAATTACAGAGCTGTCCAATTCCCAGGGAAGGGGAGTGGTTGTAAACATACTGCCAGATTTTTGCACTTGCACACACACACACACACACACACGCACACACACACACACACACAGTATTCCACTAAGGAGTGGGAAAATCAGAAAGGAGGAGGAGGACACTGAAGATTTCCTGCTCCAATATCTCACCACAAAAATTGTTATGTATTGATGAAAGTCTAGCTACATCACAAACTTTGGACGGTGGTTTCTGTGAACTTTTGACAGTTTTATTTTTTGACTTTACCTCCCAGCTTGAGCTTCAAAGCTTCCCACTGTCGGGACCACAGGTTAAAATGCACAGATCTGATGGATTACATTGTTACATTAAATAGGTCTTGCTTGATAAACGTTGTCCACATTTCTGCATGACAATAGCTCTCACCACTATCATCTTTTCGAACCATTTGTAAATAGTCTTAAAAACTGTCAGTAATATGTTTTAGTGACTGTTTCTTTAAACTTGGACATTCCAATATAAAATTAGCTCTTCCATGACAAGTTTTAGCATAACACAGCGAGTATAATACACCATTAAACCAGTTTTATATAGGCTACTATAGTTTCTTTCTATAACAAACCAGCCTAATAACTAACATTACAGAGAGCAATGCTTGCGCTGACATTTTACGGGCCGTAAACAAAATGATATTTAGCCTACCTTTAATACAGTCCCACGTTTAAAACTCATTTCGTCGTCTGCTGTCGCTGTGAAGTCGAACTTGGCTATGGCCTCCATAGAGAAAAAGCGTACAAACACCGTTTATGGGTTTAAAAAACTCGGAGAAAAGGCCCCTTTGAAGTTTCCAGCGGAGTCTGAGTTATTCCTCCAAAAAGTAAATCAAATGATGTACTAAGTAACCAAGAGACACCGCGGTTCACGTTTTCTCTCCCAGCTCCCGCAGAGGCGAAAAACTTCACGGCGAGTTCCTTTGTAGCAGAAAAAACACCCGAGAAATAGACTTGCTACAGCACAATTCAATATATCGTCACATAACACTAGATAACAATTCACAAACACAGAGCATCTGCTGTATTTAACGTGCTGCCGCGCCCAGACAATACAACATTAGAGGTGAATGTGACCAGCGGAGGAAGGAAACGACGTGATTGACGTTTCCTCGGGCCAATTACAGCGCACGCTCTCATTAATTAGCCAATGGCATGTGAGGGGAAAGCCCCGTCCAATAACCAACGGGAATGTGTGGAGAGCTTTGACAGCCAGATGTTGCTTACTGGTAGTAGCCAAATAGTAGGTCAGGAGCGTTATTATGTCGGTTATTACCTCCGCCAAGGAGGTTATGTTTTCGGTGCCGTTTGTTTGTTTGTTTGTTTGTTTGTCTGTTTGTCTGTTAGCAGGATTACGGAAAAACTACTGGCCCGATTTTCATGAAACCTCGTGGAAGAGTGTAGCATGGGCCAAGGAAGAACCCATTCAATTTTGAAGCGGATCCGGATCCGACTCACGATCAAGCAATAATAGCACGAACCTTGGCGGAGGTCTGCGCTCTCCGAGTGCCCTTCTAGTTTATGAATTGAATTGAGAATGTATGGTAAAATCCATTTCAATCCCTGGTGTTGGAATTGAAATGTCACCCAGCTCTAAGAAAAGAGAATTGGAATTGAATTGGAGTGACAGGAAACAGAATTTAATTCCATGAAATTTCTAAACCACTTCTAAGAGAGGTTGTGTTGACCTGATAAACATTATAAATCAAACATTATGAATCTAATAAAAGACAGTTCAACAAATCAAATACATTCAATCATAATGTGTTATGATTACATGTTTTACCACCTGTAAGGTCACATTAACATTTTATGACATTCAGTATTGATAACACTAACATTGTTTAATCTCAGATATGTGGTAAGAAAAAAAATATTCAATTCAATTCAACTTCCTGAAATTCCAATTCAATTCCAATTCGGTTTCCTGCAAATTCCAATTCCAATTCCAATTCCTCAGTTGAACTGGGATTAATAAATTCATTCATGAATTGACCCCAACCCTGGGTTATTCAGTCTGTCCATACACTTACAGATCAGGGGTTCCCAAACTTTTTCATGTCAAGGACCCACAAATAAACATAAGAATCATTCATAAGATTTTGTACAAAGAAACGCCATCTGAGAAGTCTTTTTCTAAGTAGATACAATGTAGCCTAGTGTGGAACTGCGTAACTGTCTGCTCTGTAGGTGCGCTGATAATAGTGCGCAGTGAAACCCATGAACAAAACAGTCATTACCAATTCTCTCACTGCACCCACATCTAAGTGTGTGAAATAACTGTGAAATTAAACTTGTCCTCATTTTGAACCACTGGTCTAGATCGAGACAGAGTGGAGTCCAATCCACAAGAGAAGGAAGGAAAGAGAATTAACGTTAAAGCAATAGTCCACTTAGTTTTGACATGGGGGTATTTGGCAGTTAAGGAGTCATGTATCCCTCCGCCACGAGGACATAGCGGAGGCATGTATCCCTCCGCTACGTTGTCCTCTATCAATAAAAATGCTATTTGGCGAAATTATGCTCTAAAAAATATGACCAAATGTCAGTTGAAAATTACAGTGGTAATCTTTCAGCCTATTTTCGTGGCCTCATTCAAATGAATTGCAAGTAAAAATCTGAGCGCTACAAACTTGTCCAGCTGCATCCAATCTTGGTGATTAATTTATATTATGGTTTTCATGGCGGTCAAGTGCCACATAACGCCCATGTTAAAACTGTGGAATATTGCTTTAAGAACCACAATGACAATTGGAGTTTTTCAGGTAAACATATAACACAGTAGGCCCTCGTGAGCATACAGCCTGGTTATGCATGTACGTTAGGTGAATCATAGGTCCATTTCTAATAAAAAAAAAATAAAAAAAGAATTATGATGAAAATGAGTATGCAGTTCAATCCCTATACCCAATAATTAAGTGGTTTAAAACATATCACAAGGTGGAGTGCCTATTCTCTAGATATAATATACAGCTCCCCTTTTGTGTGCTCAGACAGGGGCAAACTCAGTTGCTTACCACATGGTGTAATAATTCTGAACTGACATTAATAAAGGACTTAATTAAATGAGAATGCAGTTCATCAGTTAGTGGATTGAATTAATAAACAAACTGACATTTGCTGTGGGATGAGGTGGGAATGTCATGCTGTGCGATTGTGCGATTGTAATGTTACCACTTCTTTGTGCTCCAACCTAATCCAATATGCACTCCCACTTTCTTGTTGTTTAACGATGATTCATCTGTACAGTTGGCTAGCAGGTGTGACAGCTACATCACCACATGCTGTCCTTAGAAAATGGTGTTTATCTTTCATGGATGTGCTCACATTAGTGGCTTCTATAGTCAGCATGAGGAGAAGCGGGTACAGCTACGCTTGAATGCTTAAATCATGTCATTAAATAATGTAATTCAAAAAGTAAAATCCAGTTATGTTGAGCAAGTAAACATACATTTTTAAGTAGAGGTATGCCTTAATATTTTGCACACACACACACACACACACACACACACACACACTGCAATCTTGTTTTCCATTCACCTTCAGCTGATTTATTCAGTGTTCTGGGGTACCTCCACCTCCAAGCATGTTACAGTCTTAATTGCTCTCGGTTGCCACCAGTCACATATGAATGCGCAACATTGCCTGGGGCTCCTCGACGGGCCTATTTATGACCCACAAACCATGTTAGGGTCACATTCAATTTACATGAATGAGACGTGTGAGGACTCCAAATGAGGGACAGGAAGGCCATCTAGCGGTTCAAAGTGTGAACTGATCTGTCTGCGGTTGTTGGGGAAACGGTTCCAAACCGTCCAGTCTAATTAACTTGACGGATTAATCTGCAAGTGAATAGAAAAAGCCTAATTAGTCTGCAACAAAACGTTGCTCCTTTTGGTGGTTTTGGACACGTCAGTCAAAGCTGCGCCAACTGCGCTTTAAATGCCACAAATAATAACACTTCAGAATGCTTCAGAATATGTTGAGATACGTTTCAGATGACATTCATTCTAAATATATTTTGGACACTGGGAATACATCTTCTTCCATTGCGCTGTGGACATCTGCAAGTAGGCTATGGGCCTATTCAACATTAATTTGGGCCAGTCAAACACTCACTATAGGAAACATTTTTGGGTCAATTTCTAATTTAAAACACACCCGCCCGCGCGCGCACACACACACACACACACACACATACACACACACGGAGTATATGCACAACACATTGAAAAATAAAACAGAAAACATCGAACGTGAACTTCAGATATATCACTATATCAACAGCCTATGTGTTTACTTATTGCTGACACTGGTAATCGGTATTGCATTGGGCATATATATTATGTCTGTGTGTAGCCTACCTGTTGTCCTGCATGATGTGTCTATCCTGAGCACTCACCTTGTCCGATATGGCAATAAACTGTTACATCTGAATTGAATGTCAGCAAGGGACCACTTTGATCTACACTTGATTTTCTCCGAGCGAGGAAACCATCTAAATAAATTGGGTTTTTTTTTCCCTCTCACCAGCACTTGAGGAAAAAAATAAATAAAATTGCAACGCAGTCGCAAGTCCGCACCGGAGAGAGCGACACAGCGTGGAGATTCACTGACGCTCTTCAGCAGCGCACGGATGGATATTTTTTATCCTCAGTGAAGGCAGGGAGCGCGCTGGTCTGTTGACAGTGGGTGACAAAATGCTTATGCTTTAAAAGATGACACAACTATTTCAAAATATCTGCAATCACTCTTAAAAGAGTCAAGGGGAAGCTTGTACTTCAACTGGTGTCTTTTTTGGACACTTGGCAAGCAAGCACTTGTTGCTACTTTTTAAACTGAGCTGTCTTTGGGTATACTTGGGATTTTTACCAATGCATTTCCTTAACGGTTCTTGCGAGAATGTTTCTATCGGAGATGCCAATTCCACAACAACAGGTAGGCTGAGCCGAGCGGCACGCTGGTAAAACAGCATCCACCTTCCAGCAATGTATATCGACCACCTTGTTTCTGAGCATCTCATCTTCGAAAACAACTCTTTATATTATAGTTATGTATTAAAAAACAAAACAAATAGATGTTTTTATTTCATTTTCCTTTTTTAAATTCTATTTTATCTCCAAAATGTCACAGTTGCCTTACAAGTAATGACACGCAGACATGTGTGACCTTTTACAGCCTCATATGATCCATGAGAAATGCCATGAAATGCAAAACTGGGAGAAAGCCTCTATCTCACAGGACCAATATACACCAATTTAAACTTTGGCACCTGCAAAATATTGTGGTTTCTTTTTACTGCTCAGAATTATTAGTGTAAAAAAAAGAAGATTAAGTCACCGAATGGATTTGGCTGGATTTATCACATTGATATGAATCTTACAAAGATGCTTGTCATATTTTGTGTGGTTTACTTGGAGATTATGTGTGCAAAACATAACCTATGTTTAAACCCTTTTGTTCAGTGTCTGATCTTCTTTGTCATCGTCATCATCTGTCTTTGCTTTATGCAGTGCCGTAGGTGCCAGCACACACACACACACATACACACACACAGACACACACACACACACACACACACACACACACACACACACACACACACACATGCCCCCACACACAAAATCCAATATAAGGAAGGGAGAAAGCACATTCATAGATCCTCATAAAAGTACTATCTGGGATAATATAACTGTGCACCTATAATCCCCTGGCAATGCTGGCAAATCCCCAGCGTTAATATTCCTCTCCTCTTGCTGATACACTGGGACACAATATAATATGTAAAGGCCTACATGATATAGATATAGATATAAAATGATATAATATGATACAATATGATATGATATGATACCATATGACACGATACGGTACAATATGATGATATGACTCTATCTTCAACTGCTGCTCCTCCCCTCTTGTCTCCAGCAGTGGCCGGGCCGCCACACAGCAGCGCCATCCTCCCAACCATCTTCGGCATCATCTGCTTTCTGGGCATCCTGGGGAACTGCATCGTCATCTACACCATCATGAAGAAGACCAAGTGCCGCGCCAAGCAGACGGTTCCGGACGTCTTCATCTTCAATCTGTCTATCGTCGATCTGCTGTTCCTCCTCGGGATGCCGTTCCTCATCCACCAGTTGCTCGGCAACGGCGCGTGGCGCTTCGGAGCCACCATGTGCACCGTCATTACCGCGCTCGACTCCAACAGCCAGATTGTCAGCACCTACATCCTCACCGCGATGACCCTCGACCGCTACCTGGCTACGGTGCATCCCATCCGCTTCAACCACGTCCGCACGCCTTGCGTGGCGGCGCTGGTCATCGGCCTGGTGTGGGTGCTGTCCCTGCTCACCATCATCCCCGTGTGGATGTACGCCGGCCTCATGCCCCTGCCGGACGGCCTGGTGGGCTGCGCTCTCCTCCTGCCCAACCCGGTCACCGACACCTACTGGTTTACGCTCTACCAGTTCTTCTTGGCCTTCGCTCTACCCTTGGCCATCATCTGCCTGGTCTTCTTCAAGATCCTCCAGCACATGTCCACCAGCGTGGCCCCGCTGCCTCCGCGGAGCTTGAGGGTACGCACCAGGAAAGTGACCCGGATGGCAGTGGCCATCTGCCTGGCTTTCTTCGTCTGCTGGGCCCCTTACTACATCCTCCAGCTGGTCCACTTGGGGGTGCAGAACCCAAGCCTGGCTTTCACCTACGCCTACAACATAGCCATAAGCATGGGCTACGCCAACAGTTGCATCAACCCGTTCCTCTACATTGTCCTCAGTGAGACCTTCAAGAGGCAGTCCCTCAGGGCCGTACGCCCCGTTAACAGGAAGTTCCGCGTCCACCCCAGCACCACAGATGGCGGCAGTGTGAGTCTGAGGATGGCACCTGAGGGAGCTCAGCACGACGCGTCATCCCAGCAGATGATACCAGCCAATGAACAGTGAATCAGAATAACAGTCAGAATCACTTCATTTGTCAAGTACAATAATTGTGCAGGACTTTGTATTGGTGATATTGGTACAAGAACACACACACACACACATTGACGACTCTCATAGTGACGCAAGTTCATACTGGCATGCGTGGTACAGGGACAACAGGACTTCAGATTCAGTGCAAGTCATACAACAGACAGCAGACTATACATATCACTCTACATACATCAAGATTGTATCACTATGTGCATTCATGCAGCATGGCTTACACTAGGTAGCTGAGAATGCAACAGTACAATGGAAGAACATACCAAGAGACGGTTGTACCATGGGCGGAAATTACGGGGGGGACAGGGGGGTCCGGACCCCCCCTTCCTGGGAAAAACAGAGAGTTGTCCCCCTCAATATATCATTGTAAACATAACTATATAATTTTAAATAATATAATAATATGTATTGAAAGCACTTGTGCTAATTATAGACACAAAACAATGCGTTTTTAAGTTTCTAAAGATTGCGCCCCCCCGCCCCCCATATGCCTCACAGTGGTTTGGTCCACTGCCTACCTGCCTCCCCGAACCCCCACACACACACATTAGCCCTCGGTACGAGTGTGTGTGGAGGATCTCTGGAAGTGTGTCAGTGGTGGCTGACCTCCAGTAAGTAGCTGAGGTTAACTTAAAACAAAGGATGTGTCAGACATTTTTCTTTACTTCTACCACTCAACAGAATAAAACACATTCACAATTGTAACCAGACTACATTTTGTTCCGTTACCTCGCGGTTGAATCTTGTGCGTCAGCGTGTTGGTACGGAGCAGCCGCGTCTCCTAATGCATGTGTGTGTATGGAGGCAGGAGGTCTGTCCACAATTAAAATCATCATAACTCACTGAATTTTCAACCGATTTTCAAGCGGTTTGGTTTGTTACAAATGCCAGACATGTATTTATGATACAGGATACTTGGTTAAATTAAAATGCGGGTTTTCATACCAAAATTATCTTTTGTAGATGGTAACAGTAATATTTCTATAATATAATATTTAAGATTAACTTACCCTACGTAATTAGGTTCTAAGTATATTATTCTTTTCTTACTGCATGTAAAATGGCTGCCACTATGTAATTTTGTTTATAATTTTGGAAATAAATGAAGACTTAATTCATAAAAAAGACATAATTACAACAAACACTATGTTAAAATATTAAGTAAGTTTCTGGCAGGCTTCATAGCGTTCTGGACTTTTACACATTGACAGCAAAACATTAGAGATCTGCTTTTTCGGGAAAACTAAATCTAATTAGGCATATATTAGCTTTAGTTCAGTTAATGGGTGTTGCATCTCACCTACTACTGTAAATAACCTGCATGCTGTGTGTGTGTGTGTGTGTGTGTGTGTGTGTGTGTTTGTGTGTGTCTCTATTTGTCAGCCAGCCAGGTCAGTTAAAATGGCAGAGAAAAGAAAAACAGACATCCGATCATTTTTCAGTGCACCGAAACGCCAAGTAGAAAGACCCCAGTAATATCAAAGGCAATTTGATAAAATCTTCATAACAAAGGAATGAAGTGCTTATGGAAATGTTTCATAATGGACCTCTATATACATTTAATACAACAGTACTTTTGGCGGCACCTTTGGTGTCCCCTTCAGGAATTGGTCTTGAGAAATTTTTCTGTTTATTGTCCCCCCCAACAGTGAAATGAAATATCCGCCCTTGGGTTGTACTGAAATGGATGGGAATGCAAGAAATGAGTTCTGAGCATTTGAAACACAGACATCGTTCGTGAGGCTAACGGGGTGTTGTGTCCTCTCATGTTTCCTTTGATGTAATGTTTAACCTTCTTAGAACAATTCCAAAACAGAACAACGCCAAAAATGGAGAATGGATGAAGGTCGTGGATGTTACCTTGTCAACCGCAAATATCAAGAATGCATCAGATGGTGACTTGGCTGACAAGAACAAAGGAAAATCCACAAGATTTACCACTGACTATCCATCTCTTTTGATCCTTCTCTTCTTTTTAAAAACAAATCTCAGTGATGGTAACTAGCTACTGTGTGTATGGTGTGGTAACAGTTAATTCTCAGAAGCCATGGTAACATGTTCTACACAAGCCCACAGGTACTGACTTTAAATTGTTGGTATTTATAAACACTTGCAAGATTTTGAAAACCAATCAATTATTTTCATAAACAAGTATACACAGGTAGAAATAATAAAAGAAACAAAAAAAGGAACATTCACACTGCAGCTGAAAGGCTCCCAATTCAGAGTTTTCCCTCATGTGACAAAGATCTAATGTTTGGTAATGAGTGTGAACAGCAAAAAGCTTCATGGATTCAAATTTTTTTTTCGTTTCCAATCTGGACCACATGAAGATGTGGTACAAAATCGGATCCCAAGGCATGCAAGCCACAGGCTACTTGTATTTGAATGCTTGCATCAATATTTGTCACAGTTGCCATGACGATAAGTAAATCTCACATCACTTACCTGAGACAACTGTTACCCACGGCAGCTTGGCTGGGCAAGTGTTAACATGGATGACAACAGGCCTGACTGGTGTGTGAGGAGATGCCTAAATTGAGTCAAAACACGAAGGCACATGCATACGTTTTTGAATGTTTGGCTGTCAGTTAATTTTGCTCTTGGATATGGGGCAGATCCTAGAATAGATTTGAATCATCCAACAAAATAAGATATGAGCAGCAATTCAGAATTGAGCATGGAGGTGTGAATGTAGCCAAAGCAAAGACAATCTGGACAGGCAAGAAAAGGAAAGTTATTTAAAAAAGACTGAAGTTCTTTGAGGATGTGACCCTTACTTTGAGGGACAGATTGGTTCTTAGCTACCTTTCTCCTAATGAAAAGCTACAAGAAACTCACTGGTATTTACAGTACAGGTGCATGAATTGTAATGCTGGGGGAATGTTGTACAAAACAGGGCAGTGGTGGCCTGAAGGTTAGAGAAGCGAGCTTGTGACCGGAAGGTCGTCGGTTCAATCCCCCGGACCGGCAGGATAAATCTGGGTGGGGAAAGTGGAAAGCAGCGCTTGCCCCTCCCTCATTACCACCACTGAGGTGCCCTTGAGCAACGCCCTTAACCCCAACCGCTCCAGTGGAGCTGCTCAGTGGCAGCAGATCAGACTGTGGTGGTACTGGTCAGCTTCCAGGTGTGAATGTGATCAGGGTGTTCCTGAAAAAGAGAGCATTGCTCTCAGTGAAACTTTTTAAAAGATTTTAAAACTAACAAGAGATATGAACAGAAACGCTTTATTCGTTGAAGGACATCCTTTGCAGTGTATTGACGCTGTCCATGCCATTGTTTTTACTGCGACCATACTAAGCGACGTCTACAGGACCGGTTAGCCGAGGATAAAAACGCTATCCATAACAACAAACAGGATTATTCTATGGATAGACATTTTGTATAGTGTCATAATAACAGCAATTATTTCCTTATATTGAGGGTTTTGAATATATCAAGCCATCGGCACGGGGAGGTAAGACTTCAGAGGTTACTCCAAAGGGAAACTTTTTGGATTCATGAGTTTGATGCTTGTAATTATCCTGGGTTAAATGAGGAGACTGATTTTAAAGTTTGCTTGTAAATCTGTTACTATATCTGTCATGTTTTGTTATATAATACTATTGCTTTAAGTGTGGTTTATATTAATAGGATCTAATGATGAATCAGCTGATTGATTGTATTGTCTACAGTATTTTGGATCATGGTTGAGACAGGAGAGATTTTATAGTTTTTGCTGTTGGTAAAAAATCTTGCTGCCATCTGTCACGTCCTATAATATGGGCTTACAGTGCTGTTTGTGTTATGGTCCAATAATGATCCAGTGGATTGTGTTCTATGGTTTATGTGGGTGTTTTTAAGTTTTCTCTCTCTTTTTCTCTTTCTCTGTCTTGCTCTCACTCTCACTCAGATGTTTTCACCTCTGGAGTATTGTATTTTTGTATTGTCCTGTATTTTTAGGGGTCCAAGCACGTAGTGCTGGAACCCTATTGTATTTGCTGGAATTATTCTGCTTCTTTCTTTCTTTCTTTCTTTTTTTCTTTCTTTTTCTCCGCTAAAAGTATCTGCAGCTCAGAAAATAAGTCCTACAGCAACCATATTGGCAGGTGGGCTCCTATGGCGGCCACTACTCAGGCAAGGCAGCCCATGCACATTGGCCAGATGGTGGCGCTATAACAAGCAACTTTACGTTTTGGCCAATAACTTCTGAACTGTGTGTCGTAGACTGAAAATTCTTGTGTTCCTAGATTCTTTGGAATGTGCCGAGTCCAACCCATATACCACTTTCAATGTCCACCATATTGCATTGTCCACCATTTTGAATTATTTAAGAAACACTTTTTTCGCAACTCCTCCTAGGCCATTCATCCAATTCACATGAAAATTGGTGTGGAGAATCTTGGGACCGTCCTCTTTCAAGGTTGTATGAAGGTTATTGATAGGTCAAATGGTTTGGCTTTTATCGACCAATAAACTTTTAACAAAACACGCCATAACACTAAATTGGCCATAACTCATTAACCATTCATCTAATCAAGCCAAAATTTGAACACACGTTGACCAGTGTTGCGTGAACACACCCACAAAAGCATTTTCAGCTGTACCACTAGTGGGTGCTACAAATGCAAAAAGTTCATATCTCATAATTGACTGCATAGATTTTTATGAAAATTTTTACACATGTTCTAGGATGATGTCCAAGTCGATCCATGAAATTTGGTCATTATTGATGAAAGTGGGTGTGGCTTATTGCATAATAACCAAATCTTCATTGGTATTAAAGTCACAACTTCAAAAATTCATTAAAAATCAGCCGTATGTCCTAGAGAGCTGAAAGTTTCAGAACATGTCGGCTGAAGTGAGATAAATCTTGCGTACACTGGTACCTACCCCCGATTCTGAAGTTGCCCCCCTCTGTTTATAGCAAAAACTGACTGATCCCACAGTGTTGTCCTCCTAAACCGTACGTTACAGGAAAAAAACAACATGATTTTTGAAATCGCCATACCTTAATTAGTAAACAGCCCAAAAATTATAATGATATCTTGAAAACTGAGCGCACAGTAGATGGAAATGTGCAGCTGCAAATAGTTTGATAAATTGACAATGTGATATGGTCAAGATAGTTTGATCAATCTTCATCAAACTAAATACAAATGATGTCTGGGCTGTCAAGATGATGTCTGTAAAGCCATGTGTAACTTGATTAATGTGGCACGCTAGTACATTTATAATATTCTTTCTGAGGCTTTCAATATGGTTTGGACTAGCACCTGTGACCTATCACTTGTCCCTTTGTTTTGTTTCCCCATTGTGGCACACCAAAGTGGAAGATGGTAGAGTAGTAAACCTCAGGTCTTTGGACCACAAGGTTGTACGTTCAAGCCCCTGATGAACTGTGACCATTTTGAAGTTTCATGAAAAGCAAATCAACACTAAATCACACAGTGCAGAAAACTCAAAGCAGGTGTTTGACATCATCTGCCAATGGCAAAATATCTGAACAGCATCACTGATTGGGGTGTGGCCAGACCTCCCAACCCATAGAGATCAGTGCAGCAGCAGTTTTCTGGTCCATGTGACTTAGTATTGTTTTATTTGTTAATGGAGAGCACTACAATGTTCTATAAAGTGATTAGCACTGTCAGTCTGTCAATCATAGGTTGCAATATCACACTACTTCTCCCATTAGTTAGTTTCTCCTCATTAAACGTATAACAGGCCTTTGGCTCAGTAGGTAAAGCATCAGCCTTTCATGTGGAAGGTTGTGGGTTCTAATCCAGACTTGTCCTTTCCAAAGTCATTAGTCATTGAGTTGTGAACAACTCCAACAATGTGGTTGCAATGAAAAGATGAACTTGACAGAAGTCACAGGCCACACATTACCTTCTGTAATGTTTTGTCTATCTGTCTGTCAAATTGTGCTTGGACCCCGCAATCGCCGCTTGCGGCTATATTGTGTTTTTGTATTTTGCCTTGGTCTTCTTTACACAGACCTTTTTCATGTGCCTTGATTGCTAGTCTTTGATTGGTTGTAGTTCTTTTAAATTGTGACTTGCTCATTGTGGCGCCATTCTTGCCCTGATGAAGACCTCATGGTTGAAACGCGCTGGCTCTAAGCCATGACAATAAAGGCTTTTTAGATTTAAAGCTCCAAGTCTCTTCCCTCATTGGATTTAGAGTGCCTTGGAGTTTGTGTATACAGCTCAAGAGTGTACTTTTTCTCACTGGAGGTTCTCATTCTTAGAGCTGCTATCTCAGTTGTTTTCTATTTTATGATATCGTATTTTATTGATTTCCACTGTCTAATGAACTACAGTACATGTTTTGTCATGTAGTGCGCTTCTATCTCTAAGAACTTAGCCAAATTGCCAGCAGCCATGGCTTCACCTTGAGGAATATGTAGAGGTGTGAAAATCGCTGCAGCTGCATCAGAAACAGTTAGCTCATTTGATGTAGCTTTTGTGACTGAGTAAAAGCTGAGCAAAACAAAAAAAGTTATTTGATTGGTGTAAAGTGCTGCCTCATTGCTCCATAAATGCTTAGGTAGGCTAAGTTCCTTCTATCCCTCCAGTCCTCTGGCACCAGCCTTTTATGTCTACCATACATTAGAAGACATTTAGTCTCACACTCTCACATTAAACAAAAATCTGTCTCAAGTCATGAGTTTGAGTTGCTCACGTCTTAGGATTCTGTCCCATAAAAGTCTCCAGCAGGATTTTCCACGCACAGGTGTGATTTTACTCTTTGAAAATTTGTCTTCAAATATCATCTAGTGTAAGGTCAGTGTGGAGGAAATTACACTATTATACTATTCTGTCTTTAATATATTACTCTGTCTTTAATATATTTACTGTACTCTCTTTGTATTATTATGAGAGCTCATCTCTGTGTGGAAATTTACAAACTGCTGTTCAGCACTTCTCTCATGCCTTTGACCTGACCTGAGACAGATAAGATAGTGGCTAGTTGAATTGGTCCTTGTTTGAACAGGAAATCTTTTATCCCCGGAACCTGGCCATTCTCAGTTGAATGGTCTCTTGTCTTCAGTAATTGGGTCTAGAGGATGTTGCTGAACAGGGCTTTTGTGAGACACCAAAACTGTTATCTTAGCACTTCTGATGAATGTGATCCAGCCCCCTTTGTAAACTGGATTTCACCTTTTTAATACTGCAGGCAAACTACTGTTTTGCGCTCTTTTGTTCCACACACTTGATGGGTGAACATCTTATGCCTTGTTTGCAAACAATAAAAACAACAGAAGGACAACTCTACTTTCCAAGTCTCTTTTATTACAGAAAACTTCCACCACAGTCAGCATTAATTGTTCCAGGATTAACACCTATGGCTGCTTTTAGTGTCTATGGTTGTTGTCCAGAATTTCCCAAAGGGGATTAATAAAGTGCTATCTTATCTTATCTTACCTTTATTTGTCTCTGGAAACACTGTTGCCAACAGTGGTGCCTACACTGAGCCCTAAAGTGCCCTTGTACCTACCTTCTTTTACCCTTCGTATATTGCACATTACCCAAAAAAAATAAAGAAAAGAAAAATGACAATAAATATAATAGGCCCTTTTGCCCTAGCACTAGGACACAATAATTACAGTAACTTGTGGGAAAAAACAGTGACAGACTTTGTCGTTTGCGTTGCACCTGAGGACCTTCCTGTAGATAAAATAACAACTATGAGGATTGCACACATGCATAAGGTAAAAACACAGAATCAGTCTCTAAAAACTGTGAAGCTGACCTCTAGATAATCAGAGTCAAACCCAGCTGAAATGTGTGCCCAGTGTTGCCGTGAGTATGTGTGTTACAAATGAGGCTACTGCTACCATGATACTGAAAGAAAGCTGGCGTACCCAAACAATGGCGTGCTGCAATAGCACAAGGCATAGAGGAAGACGCTAGCTAGTTCTGTACCTATCACTCCCCAGGGTCCCAGGTATCCCTGTTACACCCGCCCCCATTTTGAAAGGTCACCGTCCCCTTGGCTATAGCCAAGGTCTAAACATCCCCTGTACCATTTGGTTACACACCTGGCGAGCTACCTGTGGGTCCCTAGCTGCGGTACCTGGGGGTTGATTTGCTGACCTAGGTAGATTGAAAGGGTTGGTGTGACATCCAGCTGTACTCCTGTGTAAGCGTCTTAACGCTATGTCAGGTTGCTGTTTAGCTGCTGCCTCTTCATTTTCACCTAAGCCATCTATCTGGTCATAGCCCAAATCTGTTTGAGAGGTTTCTGGGGTACACAGCTCTGTGCCCATAGTGGAGCTAGATGGCTCTTGGAGGACAGCGGAGAAGGCAATGCTTTGAAGGTTCCCCGGGTTCTAGGAAGAGCACTACATCCTCTGAGTCACTGCCATCATCTCTTTCCAAACTGGGGTTTGATCCTGTCTGGCTTTCCAGCCCTGGGTCAGGTGAAAACTGATTTTCATTCACTGGCAGGTCAGCAGCTCTAGCAGGCAGTACTCTAAGTTCTCATCTGTTAAGGTTCTTTCCTGGACCAGAACCATCTCTCAGGCGAAGTTTGTAGACCTTTCCTTCCTCATCCAAGTTTTTCACAACTTCATATACCATAGGGTCCCAGACATCCTGAATTTTGTGATGTCCCAAAGGGTGCCAGGGGCAAGTAGGGAAGTTACTGTAGGTTGGTAGTGCCTATTATGTAGAGTTCAACTGAACCTTTCACATTGACAGTTGCCTTGAGGATGATATGGAGTGGTTCGACTCTTTTCAATTCCATGCAGGTGGCATAGCCGTAGATGTAAAACCACTTCTCAGTCAGCACCCGGGCCACTGTGCTGGCTCGCTGATCAGGTGTAGGATATGATTGTACAAATTAAAAATAGCAATGGCTTCCAAAGGTTTAGAGGCTGCTACACTTCCTCGGAATGTCCGGACTTTTGGTTGTACGGCCTCGGCAACTACACACTCCTAAAAATATCTTTCTATATCGCCTCTCATGAATGCCCAGAAGCATTGGCATAGAGGAAGACTTCTTCTTCTTCTTGTCTTTTAACGGCGGTTGGCAACCAGCATCACAGGTGCATTACCACCACCTTCTGCTTCTGGTGTGGACCAGAGACTAAATTCTACCTTTTAATCCTGTTTGGCTAATAAAATCATGTATCACTTGATAAATTCATTATTATCTTAATTGTAAAATCTAGAGGAAGACGCTAGCTAGTTCTGTACCTATATCATTTCCTATCACAAGTATTTTCAGTCCTCACATATCTTCAAACATATTGATGTGAAAATATGAAGTTTATTTACCACAAGCAATAGATAAATTCCATCTTTTTTCTGCCATTCATTTACTAATAGGGCTTTTCATGCTTTGCACGCTGAAGGATCACAAGCTGAGGTCCACAAGTTGACAGAGCTCACAAGTTCTTTGTTGAACTTTTCAAATAACTTGTTGCTAAGTGCTCCAAAGATGTCAATAGAGAGAGAGAGAGAGAGAGAGAGAGAGAGAGGGAGAGAGAGAGAGAGAGAGAGAGAGAGAGAGAGAGAGAGAGATAAAAAAAAAAGTCAAATGGAAATGAATTACAAGGCAACAATGCTCTGTTAGTGTTGCACTGGCATTGGGTATTTTCAAAGGTGACAATTATTATGACCTTTCATAGATTTGCTGGCAAGTTGTCTGTCTAGTCACACACTCCATAATTTGCTCTTGACAAAGATGGAATAGATATTTCCATTTGTCGCTAAAATATATACCAGGCAATATGGATAAAGATGCTTATCACATTGCACTGCAGACAATGTTATTATTTTCTCTGAATGTCTTAGTCTCCAGAGCAGCGTCTCCGTGCTTATTTCTGGGGACTTTTGAGAGGAAAACAGATTCATTTACAATACTGACAGTGTGGCACAAACACTGTATTTGTATTCATTATACTCTGAATACTTGTGTGATCTGTATGAATTTTTAGAAGCTGAAGTTATGAAAATGGATATGACAATTTGAAAGAACTGAGAACTGCATGCATGACTGTCCCCCTGATGTCTTTCCTGCACTGCAAATTGGCTCATTATATATATATATATTTTTTTACATAACATGTCATCTGTCATCGTTTCGTCAAGATCACTAAGTAGTCCCCTTCCCCCTTCAAGATAGGATGAAGCTTTAATGATCCCCATAGGGAAATTGGCCACTTCTAACAGTGATATTTATAGTTTGTTTGGATTGTTGGCATAGACAGGAAGCAGCTTGTCTTTTGTGTATTCTAAATCTTAAAACTCCTTTTATGAAGCCAAAAAACAGACAGACAGACAAACAGACAGATACCAGTGTTGTAGTTTGCGACCGCTCTTGGTCTTGAGCGCTGGTGTCAAAGTTCTCAAATTTGTATTTAGTGAAATTAAGATGATACTACATAAACAACAGTCATATAAAATTCACAAATTATTTTATGTACAGTTAATAGACCATTACGGACTTCTCATTCCCTTTCCTGCCACTGAGTGCATTATTAAAAAAAAAAAAAAGGAAGAAAAACTTCATGCTCCTCATCAGTTGTGTTCTGACTACTGCTGCTGCCTTCAGCAATAACCGTGTGCGAAGCTGATCAGCAACATGTTGGCAATCATCCAGTTCAGATATTACAGTAACACAGAGTGTGTTTATGGTGTGAAGAACAAGCTGCTGTTTGCTGGTTCTGCAAGAAATCCATAACAGAAACATCAGTTTTCTACCAGCACATTGAAAGCGGCCACACAGACAGATACCATAAGACTATAATGTTAGTTACATAAACTCCTCTTCTACTTTGCTAGTTCACTCAACCGCTCTTCTCCTTTTTACAGTTTTTTACAATCGCTAGCAAGCGTTTTTCAATACTTATAATACTTTTTCTAAACTCTTCACACACCAACTCACCTACAACACACAGTTGGCAAAACAGTTAATTTTATGCTCAAAATCACATATTGTAAACTAAACACCAACACTAATTTTCAAAATGCAAGAATACTTTGTCAAAATACACTAACTCTACCAAAACACTGCAAACATGTCTCAAAATCAAATAATTCTTTCAAAACTCTAGCACATGTTTTCTTCCAACAGGAACATTTAGTCAATCACAGCACAATGACATACAAAATACTAACAGCAGATGGTATTACAGAAAATGCATTACTTTACATGTGTCAGTTCTACCCTTATACAATAGACAGTATATTGATAATCAATTGTTTTTCGCACTGCAGTTTCTTTTGAAGTCACTCTACATTTTTCTTTTGTTGAGTGTAGTAAATGTTTTGCAAACATTCTATATCAGAAGTGAATGACTCATCTTTACTTTATAGAATGTACAGTATATGAAAAAGGAATAAGTTACAGAATTGCTGCAGTAAAGGCTTTATTTGCTATAGGAAATTACTGCAAGAGATCAACAAAAATCTGCAGTATAGCTGCTGGTTACAGTTGTGTAAAAATAAAATATACAAACAGAAAAAGGCACAGAAGAAAAAAAAAGAAAAATACACAGTCCTTTTCTAATCTACCCGGTCTTCTGCATTTGGCCACATGTTCTCGTCCACATCACTCCTTATATTTTCTCTGGCTATGCACCATGGGAAGTATCTTTTGGCGTGCCTTATCCACCCCTGGCAGTGTTCAGCTGTGATTGGTCTATTTGCATAACTTCAATCAGCTGTTTCTTACGTAATAGCAATAAAAAAATATAGGACATATATTTGTGTTTCAATATACAATGTGAACTGCTGTTCACTTCAACTGTAGCCTATAAGTTAGGTTTAGAACATGAGGTTATCTGTTCTGACATACAGTGTGAAAGCATTTGTAAATTTGGCAGTAAAAATCCATAGTTTTGGTCTTGGTTGAGCTTGTGTGTAAAAGAAATTCAAGAGTTTTTAAAATGTGTTCACTGAATGCATTTTGTGTCAAAGGAACAAGAAATGTGTTAATGGTATGGCCCACAACAGACCGATGTTGTGCTAACTGTGTTAAGAGTTATGGAAATGTGACTACAGAACTGATAAAAGGTTGCTAGCAATCGTAAAAAACTGTAAATATAACCAACGCTGAAATTCACTGCCCAGATGAAGAGCTTTACATCCGCTCTCTGGCAAAGAGACTGCTAAGAGGTGAAGAAGATGTCAGGACATTCTATGAGAACAGCTTTAAAAAAAATTCTGGGTAAGTTCCCAGTGACAGACCCAGTCTTAAAAAATCTGTCGACCAAGTTGCCCCAGAGCGTATTCTGCTTTTGGCTGAAATATTTCCAAATGTTATTACATTTTATGGAGGAAGATGCCAGAGAACAGCCACATTTGGAAGCTTCATATGGACTATGTCTCTACTAATCTTGAGAGACTTGCCAAATTATAAAAGTTTACCTGTGGATGAATTTTGGGGAAAGTTGGCCAGTGTAAAATCGGTTTCCACAGGGCAGGTGAGTTGTGCCAGTTGATGAAGCTACTTTTGGTGCAATCAAATTCCAACTGTGATGTAGAAAAGGCATTCAGCATCGTGCGTCATATAAAGATCAAATTCAGACATCAGCTGGCTCATGAGACATTTGCAAATCTGATGCAAAATCAACAAATTTGTTGATACAGACTGCTATGACCTTGAAACATCTGAGAAACTGCTTAAATCTGCCAAACAAGCCACACCACAGTATGAAGAAAGTAAAAAAAGAAACAGAAAAGGGAGCACAGATGATATCAGATCAAATCAATAAAAGGAAAAGTACAGATGCGAACAGAGATGAGTAAAAGAAGAAGAAAGTTCACAGATTATGAAGAAAATTGGGCCTCATTCACGAAACTTTTCTTAAATTGTTCTTACTTTTGTTCTTAAGAAACATGCCTACGCAAAACCAACGTGGGATTCATGAAGCATGCGCAGAGTCTCGATTTTTGCGTATTCCAGGTGTATCTGATGATGAATGCCACTTCTTCCTTAATTAGATGCGCGTGCCTGTTGATGCTGATTAGCATAGGTAGACGCCCTGGCAACTCCATAAAAGGCCTGCTGTCTGAAGGGTCGTGCGCAAATGGAAAGCATTACTGGAGTGGTGGAGAATGGCAAACAGACCCAAGAAGAAAAATTCAAAATCTGAAATAGAAGTGTTGTTGTCGGGAGTGAGAGAAAAAAATATATATACTTTTTAAAAGTGTAAGCGGTGGAGTGGCAGCAACTGAGAAAGAAAACATGGCAATAAATTACTGATGCTGTCAATGCTGCAACATCAGAAACACACACCTTGAATTAAATTAAAAAGAAACCGTTTGACTTACAGTTAGAATCTAAAAAGCGAGGGCGATAGTCTAACTCCAAATAGATGCAGTTTATTAGCTCCAGGCGGACGGCAGGGCGCTGCCAAAATGTTTGGGGAAATAATATGGAGACTGCGCTGTCAGGTGTCCAGTCATCAGCGGAGTTGGGCACTGGTTTAATTCAAGCAGCATCTCCATCTGATGGTAAGCTCAGACTTTAGGCTTTATAATAATATTGCTGGTTTTGACTGTAGCTCTTGACAGGAGCTTTCTTCCTGCGGTGTCCAAACTCATCACAGCCTTCCAGCTCAGCATGCTGCGCTCTGTGGCGGAGCGAGTGCGCATATGATAATTATATGATCTCTGCTGAGGGGTCTGAAGGTTTATCAGGTGTGTTATTAGCAATGTGGTCAATGTATAACCTCTATCACCTGGAGACAAACTAGTTAGTCTTGAGACTCTGGTTAATTTAACTTCCATTCAGTCCAATATGCGCCGTGCGTCTCCAGCAGCACCTGCTCAAGACGCACGACACAATGCTGTTCTGCAGCACCGAGTCGCGGCTGGAAACCACATGTAGGAGGTTTAGGTTGGCGTCACAAATTAATTGAATGTTTATGGTGTGTTATTGTTTGTGATTTAAATAGGGAAAGCGTTTGGAGACGGTGCTTTGATGTGCACAGTCTATTGCTCCTGTGGTAAGATAAGATAGAACTTTATTGATCAATAAATAATATAATAATATAATATGATAATATATATACGATACTAATTAATCACTTTAATCACTCATGTTTCCAATTGAATAGAATTGCCTATGAATTTGTTCATATCGGCCTAGCTTTGTTAATATGGTTATTATCACCAGGCTTACAAATGACCTGAAACACATTTTGTTGTTGATATGAGGTCTGGGACTGCTTTAATAGATTTCCCTTAAAGAATAAGGCATTTTAAGCAGAAACCACTTTATGCGTAATGCCCCACGCATCCAAACACACGTAGATTTTGATCGTACCAAAGAACAAATTCAGGTAAGAAAAAAAATGATGAATGCCGAAATGTTCGTGGAAACGTTCGTAAGTACACTTTAAGATCAAATCTGATCGTACGCACGTTTCGTGAATGAGGCCCATTGTGTTCTGCTGTGTAATAGCCAACACATGATAATGTACTGTATAGGTGGCATGAGCTCATGAATGGTAATATTAGGTTAAATGTAGGAAGCATAAATGAAATAAGCAACACAGTAAGTAACATAATAAGAACAGAAGCTGGCAACAGTAACATGTAACAGACAGTAAAAGAAGATATTGAAAAAGAAGACAACAGATGATAAGAAAAAATGTAGCCTATATACTGTAGACTGCTTAAGCAGAGAGGATGAAAAGGGCAGACTATGAGAAGAGCACAGGGAAACGATCCTAATGAAAAATGGATTATGGATTGCAATGAAAAAAATCAAGAATTTAAGTAGCATTTATCATAGATGACAAGAGCACCAAAGACTACAGCGCATAGAAATAAGAGCAAGAACTACAGACTAGCTTGCCACAGCTTTGCTGGACATAAATATCTGTCAAGCAATATGCTCACAAACAACCTGTTGCTATAGTAAGCGGCTAAAGGCTATTGGGACTTCTGGAGGAGGACATGCTTGCTGATGTTGTTGTAGTTTCTGTAGCTGCTGTTAGATGTTACTGAAGTGTCCATAGTACTGATTGTTCCTTTAAAGCTGCAATAAGCAAACTTTTTTGACCACTAGAGTGTGACAGAAACTGGGTACACCAGCGCCTAGAAATCGTCCGCCTCCTGTAAATGCCGGAATGCCATTGGACGCACCTTGTAGAGGTCAAAGGTCAATAAAGTTGAACTTTAATAATATTATGGGGTAATATTATGAGAAAAATCTCATAATTTCTTAAATTAAAGTCAGAAATTTGCGAGAGAAAAAAAAACTGAACATGAATTCCACGTCAGTGAGGGGGTGCAACAAACATCAAGTTTATCCAGAAAATGTGAGTTTTTTTCTTGCAAATTTTTGACTTTAATCTCAGAAATTCTCTCCTCTGGCTACAGTAAAACAAAAATTCACCTACAGTGACTCTAATACGCTGTCATTAAAGAGAGATCTAAATTGCAAATAAAGTGCATATTAAAAGCTAACCTGCAAAATGTCTATCTGCCCTTTTATCATTGACTCTGAAAAAGGAGGATGATGGAGTCCCATTTACTGACCATCCTATTTGTGAACCCCCTCCCACAAGTAAGTTTTGTAAACAAACAATCAAATGTGACTTTGAAGTGTGTGTGTGTGTCAGTGAGTAACAGGGAGAGAGAAAGAAAGAAAGATTGTTTTTTTTTTCTCTTTACAGATAGGATAAATAAGCCCCAAGACCCTCGGACAGGTAAGCGGCAGGAGACAGACCTGACAGAACTCCTCCTGGGAGTCTTGAATGCTAAGAGGGAGCGGAGCTCGCTTGAAATTGGAAATGCCAAGCTTCACAAAGAAGTGCTCCTGCCTCAGAGAGAGGTGTTGCTTCTCCAGAAACAAAAGCTGATCCATGAAAGAGTGCTCAAACAGTTGAGCTTACATGCTGAGAGAGAAAGGTTAATGGATGCTAGATATTTTACAAATGATTCACAATAAAACATTTTACTATTCTGCCATTAACTAAAGTTACTGTATGAACTGAAAATGCATTTTATGTAAGATGTGTGGATATAAAGATTGGTTGTAGTCAAATAATTTCTTTGAACATGTAGATCTTGTCTTGAGCCTTTTTTCTGCCTTGATGTAGCCTGTCAAACATCGCTTGAGCTGTAAAAACAATGAACACACTGAGAAGATATAAATGTACACAATACAATCACACTTATATAAATATTAAATAATCTTAATCTTCTATTACCTTCTTAATCTGTTTTAAGATACAATACAGTACCCACCTCTGGGCAAAGTGTTGCTCTATCAGGCTCCTCTTACAGCATTCCCACTGGTGTTGCGAGCCTAATGGTCTGCCTCCCTCTCCATGTCTTCCTCCACATGGTGCTCAACAGATGCCGGTAATTAATCACTCTCTCTCTCCTTCCAGTGTTGTAAAGCACAGCAAGTGCTACAATTAAAGTCTGTATTATGGACAATTTGGTGCGTAGGCCAAATTTTAAAGCATGGGAATCTGTGGGTGTGTTCCATTTGGCCAAAATGCGTCTTCTCCTCTGTCCTCGCAGTCTCGACTCCTCGCTGACTCGCCATCCAAAAATGAGCCTCCATCATTAAGGATGTTCCAATCCACTTTCTTGTGAATAGTGAATTGTCTTTGTGCGTGTATGGAATTTCTCTTCCGGGAGAGTAAATTCATACCTTCATATAAACCTCATAACAGCATTTCATTGTCTATTTTGCACATTATCGTCTTACAGCTAGATCTATGGTTATCTAGGGGAATAAAAAGAATCAAACTTTGGTTCATTGCTAGTGAGAAATAGCCTACAGGATCATTGCCTCCCAAGGCACAAAAAAGTATCAAGTTCGACAATAAGACATAGACAAACATCAGCGTAAGAAATGTCTTTAGGAGTTCTGGAGGAAGACGAGGCTCATTAGGGACTGACATAGATGAATTACACAATCTGATCTTTGTGAAACGTTTCTCTGTGGATAAAACTAGACAGCTGTTATCAATGGAGGGGAAGGGGAAGGATGTACTGTGCCTCGAATGCAAAGTATGTCCTTCAAGTGTGGCCTCAAATGCCACGCTTCAAACGTCACTTCAGTACGGCGCGTGCGTGGATGTTCCATTTGACAGGACACGGTTCACTTGCTTCCTCTCCTCCTCGCATCTTCTCCTCCTTTCCCCCGTATAACCTTTGACCGAGGAGTCGCGGAGGAGACACGAGACGAGGAGAAATCGCTATCAAATGGAACGCACCCTGAGTTTCTATACACCAAACAGCCTCTCGATGGGTCGCCTTTCATGGACATGAGCCGACTTGTATCTCCGCACTGCAGGTGTGGTGGGGTTCAGCGGTGGAGTCAGTAGGTACCTCCAGCATGGGTCACCAAGCAGGTGCCCCTCTATCTCCCCTCTCTCTACTTGAGCACAGAGATTGCTGTTTTCAAATATGCGTGCATCATGTGTCGGCCCGGGCCATCTTGCAGCAATGTTTGTGATTGAGGACCTCGAGTCACATTCAGGGAGAAAATCCATTCCTGTTCCTCAAAAGTTCCTCATCATCTCCTCCAGGGTTTGATACTGGGATGTGGCAACACTCTACAGTACCAAGTACACCTGGAAATCCAAAGTCTTGATAATGCATGTTAGAATCGGATGTTGAGGGGCTTCAGCTCAGGAATGGCCTTCGAAGCTTTTAGGACAATCCTACTCAGAGTTGACTTGTGCACTCCAAAAAGGTCACCTTGAAGCATTTGGAAGCATCCAATCGCATAAAATCTCAGGGCAACCAGAAGTTGAAGCAAAGGTGGAACAGCAAAATTCCTCTCACTTTGGTGCTTGATCCTTCTGTTAATTGAATCTTTCATAAAGCCATATCATTGAAGAAATTCATTTTCTTCATAGAATTCAAGTGGGTTGAACCTATCTCTTATTTTTCTGTGAGGAATTTGCCTCTGGTGCTCTAACCACTGTAGGTATGCTGCCATTTTAACAAATTAAACCACCTTGAGTGGCACTTTAGAATTAATCCTTGATTGTGGTTTAAAAATGAGTCTACAATTTTGGTGCAACTTGATTAGATTTAATTAAGATTAAATCCAGGTTTAAATGATACTATGTTTAGGTTTAATAAAGAATTGGTGCAACAGAATTAAAAGATAAACCTAGATTTAAACCAGTTTAAGACTTAATCCTTGTTGGTGCAACCCATCTTGAGGATAGCACTTTGACTCAACAGTAAAATAGAACAACTGAGACAATTTCTAAAAATTAAACTGAAGAATTTATTACACACTGTCTGTGACCTGTGGATGATTCCTTTTTGGTTTGCTTCCTGTGCTTTGTAGTATATATTTGTTAAATGTTGATTTTCTATTCTCTGCTCATATAAAATATATCTTTTGCTGTTTCTTGCTATTTGTTCTCAAATAAAATGGCGGTTGGGGTGGTCTGGTGGCTCGCTGTGATGAGACACACCATCCCGCTCTCTCTCCCTGTCCTTTCTTTCTTGTCTGTGTACTGTTCAATAAAATGACAGATGTGGTCTGCCCACTCCTTTAGAAAAATAAATTAATAAATCATGGAAAAAGGGTGTTCTGTTTCACATTTACTGGCTATTTGTGCCTTTTTATGTTGAATAGGCTGCATGTTGATATTACTGGTCTTTGTTGATATTAATACTGTTAGGTGGTATTATCAGTATTTTTCGCTGGTATCAGAGTTTTTTTTTTTTGCATTTTTCAATTCTCAATTACCTCAAGCACCCACATTAATGTTTGATGTCATAATAATAATGAAAAATGCCATAAAATGTGACATTTTAACTATAAACACTACATGTATTACACTGTGCAGAATACATACAGAACAGAGACTAAAGTGGACATCAAACATTAATATGGGTGCTCACTTATTGAATTTGATGATTAAATACAAAGTGAAAACAGTATTTGTACCAGTTTAAAATCTCGCGCTTTTATTTTGAAGGCTAAACGGACAAACGGGAAGCCTTGTTTCTGGTTATTTGAGCTACTCTTACCTATCTAGTTTTTGAGGCCAGGGTGCACGCAAACGTGACGTTTTTTGAAATCAACAGCTGATGATTTCAGCTAAATAATGGTGTAAATGTCGGTCTTTTCAAGTCACTTTGGGATCTTTTGGCTTCAAGAGACTTGGATTATCCTGGAAGAGCTGCATGAACCATTTTATGGTTATTTTCCGTTTTTTTTTTTAACTCTGAAGACCGGACCCCAGCAACTTCAGTTGTTTTGGAGAATGCTGCAACATACTTCAGCTGGGAAGCCCCCGGGCTGTTGTATGGACTAACAAACTTTAACCGATTTTCTACTGACATGGGGGTGAGTAGATAATGACAGAATTTCCATTTTTGGGTGAATTATTCCTTTAATCTTAAGATTTTATAAGTCATTTCTTTAGAGGAGCTAAAAGTGGGTTGTGCTTATAGCCCAGTGATATTTGAGCGATATGAGGGTTAACCAAGTTGGTTTACGGCAAAGCACGAGATTTACACCTGTTGCAATGTCTAAATTCAGGCTCTTCAAAAGCTTGTACTTGATATATTGAGCCATTTTCACACAAAATGCTAGTTGTATGTCCTTCAAACTGCAAAACTGAAAAATGCTCATGATGCAGTGCAGGGATTAAGAAAAACTAATGGGTGTCAGTGAAAGGCCATGGTAAGAGTGTGGGTGATATTAAAGCGAGTTGTGAATAGATGTCTCACTGAGCGACTCTGTCATGCTCCTCTTTTTAAACAGGCATGCTGCATCTCCTTCTAATCCTCCACAGAACAGCACAACAGGAAGGCCTGTCAAGCCTTGAAGCCTTTGATTCACTTGGCTGCAAAGCTGCGGTATCTTTCTGAAAGAGTAAGCTAGAGTGAGCTTACTTTTTTATGGTTTCCTATCCTAACTATTCCTATACTATCCTCCTATTCCTAACTATGCAGATTTATTTTCACTGCCCTTAGAGCCAGAATTTAGCAATCAGTGTTTGACATCCCTTTATTAATTTTTTTTAAAAATTTTCATATTTGTCTCTCCTGCAGATTTATTTTCAAAAGAGACACGATTTCAAACAATGACCAATTCAGAGCTGATATTATTTGCTAATAGCAGGGCTGCTGTGGCATTTAGTGGCATGTTTCCTGGGATATTGATCTGTTATGTTGCCTGTTCGGAGCATGCTGTCTGACAGTGTTTGGTAAAAATGTATTACCTTCACAGTATCAACAAAACCTGACCTACCCTCTCTCACTCATCTACTGGAACCACTAATCTGGTTTTTATGCCATTCATTCCACAATAAATGTCCTAGATATTAAGAAATTACCATTAAGTGTTCCAAACCTCCCACTTCCAAAAATCCCACCACAGAATGATTTGTATTGCCGTGGACATTTTACTGTATTGTATTGTTGTAAAAGAAATCACAGGCAGCACAGATACTATTCACTGTTTATATTCATCATCATTATGAAAGTTTGCTGCTGTAATTCATTATAAAACATCATTATCATGACCTGAATATCCAATTCAGAGTTGTGTGGGTTTTGGAGCCTTTTCCAGCATGCACTGGGCAGAAGTCAGGGCAAACACAGACAGACAAACTCACTCTCAGATTCACTCTCCAATCCAAATAACGGCTTGTCCTTGGACAGTGGTGGGAAAGTAAGTGCAGCCCTCAGAGAAAACATATACAAACACGAGAGCATGCACCTCTAACAGGAAGTCCCATTGCAAACCAATTTCTATTTTATTTTTCTATTGCGGAAGAATTTATATGTCTACAAAGATCTTCCTATAGGTTCTTCATTCAATTATTGTATAACGCGCACCAATGGCCTTCCGTCTATATAAAAAATGTATTCATTCATGAGTGAATGAAGTTCAGGCCCTAAATTAAATTGCTCCACATTGGTTGTGAAACTCCTGTCCTCAGTTTTACTGCCTAATGAAATGTGAAGCTCACACCGGTCTTTTGGAGGTAACAACAAGGCTGACCGAAAGCTTAAAGCTATGTTTTCAAAGGTTGACACTTATTTTTGAATGTTAAAGTTTGAAGCTCAGTTTTGAATCTTTGTGGGAAGGAATTTGTGTAACACTTTAGACTATGGAACACATATTAAGTATTAACTATGGGTTTTCCCTCAATAGTTTAATAATTTCCCTCAATAATATGTGATACTAGCACTTTATAAGCCCCAAACTGAGCAAAGAGCTCAATTCATGTGCAACAACCTGCTATAAACACTAATTAGGAGGCTATTGTGAAAGTGAAAACCCATAGTTAATGGGCTATACTTGTAGAATACAACAGTGCAGAATAAGGTGCTAATAAGTGGTTTGTAATTACTAATAAAGAACCAACACACTACTAATATGTATCTTAATAAGAAACTTATTAATAATTAATATATGTTCACTAATCTAAAGTGTTACTGGAATTTGTGCTTGTGTTTGAGATTCTGTGGTCATAAAAAAAAAAATGTCTTTGGTCTTTGTAAGTTCAATATGAATACTTGTGAAGAAAAATTGAATGTTTCTAACTAAATGTTTGTATTGGTCTAATTAATGGTTACATGTAATGAAATCACAAAACTTTTACATGCAATGCTACAACAGTCTTTTTACGAAGTTTCAGCGCATCACTTTCAGAGCTACGGATCCTGGAATTTCTGTCAGCGTTCAGGGGATCAGTTTGTAACTTCAGGTTTTGTCAGCTTGTACTTCAAGTCCTGTAAACTAGTGGGGCTTGGGGGTGGGGCCATTTGCTCTTGGCCAATCATCTGCCCTCTGTCATAATCCAAGCCAATCATATACCGCCTTTCACACTGAAACTGCTGTCAGTGGCTGGACTTTCTATCAATCAGTCAAAGGTACAACAACAAAAATGGCTGCCGCAATGCAAATCCAATTGAGTTGTCGTATTGTAATACTTTATTATAACCTTATTGTCCTTGGTAAAACAACGGTTCTATGTGGTGTTGTGTTGACTGATCGAAAGAACCTAGTTAAGCACTTTGCCTGGTTTTTATTGATAGTCTCTGACAGTTTTTAGATTTGGATATTTATTACTGTGTGTTAATTTATCCGAAAATACACTGTAGATGGTCATATTTGCATTGACTAATGACTGGAACACACAAAAACTATAGAAAAACTACAGGTGGCAGTGACTATATCAAATCACTTAATACAGGACTTGAATGTTAAAGGTCCCATATTATGCTCTTTTTAGCAGTTTAAAAAAATTCCCAGTGGTCTTTCAAACATGGTTTTGAATTCTGTTCCAAACAAACACACAAATCCAGCCTCTGTGGTGCCTCTCCATCCTCTCAGTTTCTCCCCTCATTAACTATGCGCTGTTCTGAGTGGGCGGGGATGCTGTGATTTGTTGCCTGATCGGCTGGGTGAGGGGTGAGGGTGCAGACGTGGAAAAACTCCAAAACCAACATGGCAGCTGCTACAGGAGAAAACTCAGTGACAGAACATGTAAGACCGTACATGTTTGAGGCGGAATCTGTCAACTGAACGAGAGGCAGCTGTCGAAGTTTTACAGACACTGTCACACACTCAAATTTCAACCTACCAGTCAGAGACATCCTGCTGTGGATGTCTCTGACTGGTAGGTTGAAATTTGAGTGTGTTGTTGGTGCTTTCTCACTGTGCGTGTGTATGTGGTTGTGTCGGCTATGTTGTCCTGCTGGCTAGCCATAGCAGATAAATGTGTGTCCTGTAAAGATGATATCTAATGTTACCTGTTGAAGTGTATTGTTTTGTCATTACGTTACCGTACCGTATGGTTTGATACATTTTTAGCATGACGTTCACCGGTGCCGGTGGTTTGAGGTTGTCTAGTAAGCTCGTCAACATAGTAGGTGGCAGTAGTTTTTTTTGCTGGCTACTTTGATAGCTGCTGTAATGTTATTCCATGAAATGTCTTACAATTGTCGTCGTACTGGCCAGCGATAGGAAACAAATCAACACCAGACATTATGTAGTTATTACATTCAATTACATCAAATTGATGTGACGCAAAAGAAAAAATCATCTTCAGGGAATAGAAATATTGTCATGACACTGGCAAACCATATGGTTATGTCCCATGCTATCTACCGTTTGGACATATGTTCCAGTGCCAGTGTTATTCAGCCATAGTTCAACAGTTTGAGATCTAACGTATACGTACAACTATAGCTGAAATATTCAAACATTGCATCTCATGGAGGCCTGCTGGTCATTCCCCCTGTACATAACACTGCACATCTTACCAGTTTTGGAGTTGACACCTTTATTGTGTAGCGAGACACAAGACACCACTTTGCAGAAAGCCCACGACCTTTCTGTTGCTTTCTTGAATCAGCACAAATGGCCTCCCACCTCTAGGCTGTAAAGGTGTCGAATTGACACAGTCCATGGCTCAAGGAGTAGAGTCTATGCCAGCCAGAGATGTCTCCACAGGACAGCTCAAGAAATTAACGACAGGATACCAACCCGGCAGAGAGATTTGAAACTCTCACACATTCCACAATTAACGACCTTTATCTTTCAGCCATCAGGAGGAGAAGGACTCAGGAATACTAATGAACTATGCAATCAGACACCCATACTTTTCACACATCTGAATATAGGGAATCACCCTCCTTTCTTCATTTGGAGTACCAGACTGTTCTGGTTAATCAGAAGGGACAGTCAGCATTGGGTGAGAACGGGAATACACACCGTGTCAATACGAAGGAACCAAAGACGGCTGTTGACACTTTCCAGAGTCTCATCACTACCCCCTCTCTGAATCAGGACAGTCATAAATCTCTTCCCTTTTCACATTCCTTTAAAACCTACTTTCAACTATATTTTCCAAATGTCTTCAACTAATCTATTTTGTAGTTTGAAGTATACTAGATGTGTTAACTATAGGCCCATATATGTTGAAGATGTTCAATAGCTAAAGTTACATGCATGGACCATGATGTGTTAAATAATTGAAGTGTATCAGATATTCATCCAGAGACACTCCCATTTTCATGGTCCTACCCTGCCACCTTGTGGTCATTTATAGCAACGACATGTCAGTATAAAATGTCAGTGCGTCTTTTGATATTAATCACGCAGTTAGAGACACAAGTCACATATATGAGTTAACTTGGTGAAGACTTTATAGCTACAGATTTTACCAGGAAGGTTTATTTGATGTCCTTATATTGATGTGCTAGCTATACAAGTTTGAATGTAAGTTGACAGGTTTTTATTATTTCGATCAATTGACAACAGTAATTGGTGGAGATGTAAAATACCGACGTATTATTTTAAAAGAAATCTTTATTAAGATCACTTAGTAATGGATCCCAAAATAAAATAGACTAGAGGAATGATTCCTCTTGCATTCCTTTCCCCCCTCCCTCTTGGTTCGGGGTGAAATCTTCTCGAACAAAGAAATTAATTAGTAAACAGAAAAAGAGCGCGAAGCGTGATTTGCATGGCAAACCACGCCTGAGAATTCAAAGAGCTATAAAATGTTCTTATCTGGGTTTTCAGACAGTTCAACATTCCGCCCTCGCCAAGAAACCTGCTGAAGCCAAGACCAACAATTTAGCTACAATTCGACTTTAGCTGAAACTTAGAGTTTGAACCTGGAGTTAGAGACGTCTTCTCCAGATGAACTTAAGAATCGCGTACAAGAAGTTTGAACCTCGCGTCTAATAGTTAAGAAGTTATCAACGCTCGGCCAAGCGAAGATCATTTTCGAAGCTATTTAGGAACGAGATCGTTTAGTTTTTATAACAGTTGGAAGAGCTAGAAACGTCAACTCTTCCAAGACCAGCAGTCAAACACTGGTTCAACATCGCCGCAGTGTTCCACATCCAGAGAGGCCTGTTGTCTACAGCTGTGAAAAGCCGGTAGCGCTGCTTGCCTCGACGTGACGATAACACATCAGAGACCAGCTGTTACAGCGTCTGCCGTTGCCAGGTAACCGGCCAAGCCGAGTCCGTCTCTCCGAGCTCAGCGGGACCAGACAACCCGACCGGCAGGACTTCCCAACTGAACAAAGTAGGCTCTGATTATCCACGTCTTTACTGCTGAGAGTTGATGCAAAAGTTTAGATTCAAATTACTTAAATAGATCAGGAAAAGTTAGGCTTTTATAGTCTAGTTGCCCCGTAGCTTTCCGCCTCGTTTCTCTGGTTGATTGATCCATACATACCTCCATTTACTGCTGCCAATTCTCATTCCCATATTTCATTATCATTTCCCTTTCATTCTTATTTTGTTTCATTGCATTTCATGTCTATTTTTAGTCTATAGTTTCCGTGCTTCATTCTGGTGATCAATATACGTGCGTTATATTGCTTATCTCATTGAATTTGTTATGCTTGAATAGTTAAATAAATATTCCCATTTATTACAGAGAAGTTGCTATGTGCTTCCTTACTTGCAGAGTAAAGTAATCCCTGAATTGAAAAGATTTCACGATCTTTAGACTGATGACTGATTAGTATAAGTAAAGGTCCTTCATCTACGAAGGTGGTGCCCCTTACGAGTGTAAACTGATATCTTTATCAAAGTTTCATATTTTCATACCTTTACTAAATTCTAGATTTGATAATTTTGACTCTACACGCTACAATTGTTTATGTCCTAAGTTACATTAGTTTGTACAGTACTCACATCTACTCATGTGACTTTGGATAATACTGTACATGACAAGAAATTTGAGTAAAACAACTCTGTGTTGTTATACTTTGTTACACATCCATGTAGAAAAACAACTTTACCACACCTAAAAGTCTTTTAGTGACATAGGACAAAAAAGTTACTGAAAAAGTAATATAATCCCACAAACTGTCTACATTTGCATGGTGGGGCTATATATTTTTTTCCTTATGCACCCATGTAAATTAAATGTTAAACTAATAAGTAACCACAACACTGACTGTTCATACAGAATACAATTATTTTATTATAGAAAAGGCTAAAAAAGGCACATGTAAAAACATATCTGAGTGTACACAGGGGAATGTTCCACTGTAGCAGTTACTGCAGTGTAGTAAAGTAGTGCAGTATCAATCACAAAAATGATTTATAATTTAATGTGTTTAGCTATTTGTTACATATTCGTGGAAAACACCTAACTACAACCTGACCTCATGCCAGTTAATTAAAACGAAGGAGGAAGAGGCTAAGTATTCAAATGACATGTATTGACAGTATGTGTAC
This sequence comes from Centroberyx gerrardi, assembly GCF_048128805.1. Taxonomy (NCBI): domain Eukaryota; kingdom Metazoa; phylum Chordata; class Actinopteri; order Beryciformes; family Berycidae; genus Centroberyx; species Centroberyx gerrardi. Next base: position 6,124,097 of record NC_135999.1, on the reverse strand, counting down.
CATTGCTCAGTGGTTACATGTATCTAGACTACAGATGCTTTGTCAGCTAGTGCTGGGGGATTCTAGGTCACAGGGTCAGAGTAGTGATACCAGTGTGTGTGGTGCTGTACTGTACCCAGCTGCATTGGGTTCAGACTCCCTCTTGATTGAACTGAGATACGTGACCGCAATGACATCCTCCTTTTCTGGCTTGTCAGACTGGGCGTACAGGTCTTCTGGGATGGGGATCTTCAAAACCTGGCTCACATAAGGTGCAGGGTCCTGGAACACGTGATCAAAGATGAGGTCCATCAACTCATCAACGTAATCTGTGGAGTAACAGAAACACAGAAATCATCAGTTGTTCCATTACAAGAGAATGTACATTGCATACTAGTGTGGCCTGACACTGGCAAGTAGCAAAATGTACAATTTTGATTTATAGATTATTTTATACTATAGTTCAGGGGTACCCAAACTTTTTATTTAAGGTCCACTTATGAATTTTACACAATTTCAATGGCCCGGAACAATACCAGTAAAACACGCCGACATAAATCAACGTCCATAACTTGTCCATAACATAACTTAAACATAACTTAAAGTACACACATTCAATAGCACAGTCTGGTGGCTTGAATCAGTGGGAGAAATGGCACCGTTTGCCTGTAACCAATGCCTCCAACCTGGGCACAAATGGTGTGATTTCCAGGCGGAGGCACTGAAGGCCAAAACACACCGGCGCCGTACGCCGTGCGTCAAAACAGCCGCCCCTATTATTTTCTATGTACAACCCTCACACCGCGCCGCCGCCCTTCACGCCACTGTCCTATTTCCAGCATCGCCGCCCCTGAAAAAACCCGTTGTCCCGCGCTGTGTGTGGTCGGTCGTCTTCCTGTTGACGCGCTGCAGCGCAACGCTTCCTATTGGTGCTCGGGGCGGCACATGACGCGCCGCGGCGCCGGTGTGTTTTGGCCTTGACCCAAGTGTTCATTGGTCAAACTGCTGCTGTAGGAGTTTTTCACAATGTTCATCGTGGAAAATCCAGACTCATATGTGGAACCAAACATGGTGAGGACATGATTGGCCACCTTCTGAATGTGGGGAACATTTGACTGACAGTGACAATTCGTTGTCATAGCAACGACATTACGCTTTGTGTGATTGGACCAGAGTGAACGCATCCACAGAAACTGACGACGGGCACGCGGCACACAAACACACACACAAGCAACTCCGTGAAAGTAAAAATCAATTTTTATTATCTCTACATTATCTCTACAATGCGTGTCACACATGTGCTCGCACACACAACTAAATATATGTACGTTCAATCACACAATGCGTCGGACACAAGAAAATATATTCCTACATTAACTAATGTTACATTAACTTATGTCTAATGTGACACAAGGTGCAGTGCGGATTGATTTGTAGTTTGGTATGGATCTGGACCTTGGTCCGGAGCTTGAGAAGCCCTACTATAGTTTATACTTTGTTATGACATTTGTATATTTATTAAATTTTTTATACTTACAAAGTGTTGTGTGTGCAGTAAAAATGTGTGTTGGTAAACATACTGAAAGTTGGCTCAGGGGGTCAGCTCAGTTGACCCAGGGTCCTCCTCCTGGATGGTCTCTTGATAGGTGGGGAGGTCAGACTAGGTTGTGGAGGAACAAATGGGACAGTTGAAGTGCCAACTCTGAAATCTCTGCAGGACACTGCTGCTTGGGTACCTTGTATGCACAGAAGCAGATTTTGAAAAGCCTGTCAGTGACATCAGACTGTGCAATATGAAGTAATGAAAATTCTGACTTTTCATGTCTGAGCTGCAATGAGTCATTCCTGTAAAAAATTCTGAACACAATAACTGGTGTATTCAACACATGATCTCGTCTGTCAGACCACTAACCTGCACTTCTGATGTGATGCTGCAGAGTTTTCAGTGATAGCTGTGTGCCAAGTGGTCTGTAGCCAACATGTTGTACCATTGGGAATGTCTGCAATGTGCTGGCCTAATAGCAGGGAATAGAAATGTTTACTGCAATCAATTATCTCAAATATTTTTTTAGGATACTGCATCATGACCTATACCTTACAATATACTGCAATCCAGTACTACATTACCACAAACTACAGCCTCAATAATTACTATGTAGTTGATTCTAAATGTCTCCAACACAGTCTCAAGAAAAATAGGACATCATAACCTCCAGAAAGGTAGCATTTATTGTAGTCTTGGTGTTCAGGTTTTCTAGTAATGTTTTGCCACAACCCCAGCTGACAGCTTACAAGACTAGACTCACCAGACTAGGTGCAAAGACAGAACGTGAAATGTTACATCTCATCAACCAATAACTCTCTTCCATTCATTGGACGTTAGAAGTGAAATGTTCGCGTTGACAAAAGTCCCCGATAAACAAAGTACTGTTCGAGTTTTGCCACGTCACAGGTGCGGCTGTCTTGTTTAAGGAGATGTGTCCGCAAAATGAGCCAGAGGAGCTAACCTTAGCTTACCTCATTTGCTCAAACTTGGACTAAGTTAACTGTAGTTGGAACGTATTGTCAAAAATACATTCTAACCACTCTTTCCTTTTTTTCTTGAGATGCTGAAGGGAATGTATTGATTTGTGTTCAACCTTGCATCCAACAACAAGACATTTAGCGTGCTTTGCTCTTGCTCTCGACATCTTCTAAGCTGTAGCAGCGAAGTCTCTCCCTGAGTCCACAGACAAAGCGGAAGTTCACTGTCAGCCTGTCTGGGTTGCTGCCATTAAGGGTTGCCATGTCTGATATAAGTGTCAGCTTAGATTTATAGTTAATATCTCCGAAACTTCGAGACAGATCTCTTAGAAAAATACACGCGCACTCGCCCGACGTAGAACGCACATTTTGATGTATGATATGTCTATGTAACGTCATAACGGTAGACGAAGAAAGGTCCCAAAAAAATGTCTGCCAGAAAAAAGACAATAGTAATAGTGTGCTTTGCCTACAGCAAGCACACTAATAATAGAAAGCACAATAACCTAATTCAGTATGCAATAAATTTGAATACACTACTTAACCCATAAAGTACACAAGTCACTAAACAACTAAAAAAACAATTCACAGGTGTTTCACAGTAACATTAGCCCAGAGGTCAAATCCACTTTAAACAGCCATCTGACAGCTATTGTGGCTTGGTTCTTGCTCCATATAACATTGGCTTCATTTGTATAAATGTTACATCTGATGTGAAGTGATTCAATCTGGATCAAACGGCACGCACCCAGACCGCTGAGCTCTGAGTTTGTACTCATGCATAGCCAGGTAAGGAGATTTATTTTGAACTCCGTGTTGAGCATTTTCAATGTGAGATGGTTCACACATCGATAACAGACAGCAATCACTTGGCAGTTAATGTTATTCAGTTTGGCTCTTTCTTTATCTAGCTACAGTGGGCTGATTCAGAGCTTGTAGCTACAGCTGTTGCTGCAGCCGCAACAACTATGACATTTTGTACGTTTCATGACAGTCCAATGCACTTTAGAGCTTAAACCAAGCAGTATTTTAAAATATGATAATGCCAATGATTTCCACAATTTTTAAAATAATGGTAGCCCCTTTTCTGCATACTGTCACCTCTCAACAGTTGTGGAGCTGCTTATATTGTTCATGGTTGTAAACCTGAGACTCTTGTGGATCCATCGAGCCTAATTCTACTCATGTGATTTAGTAAAAGAACATAACAGCACTTTTTTTTTTTTTTTAACCTTTATTTTACCAGGTTGTCTCATTGAGATGCAATCTCTTTTTCAAGAGAGACCTGGTTCAAGAAATGGCAGTACCAGCAGCAATGTTACATGTCACAATACATACAAAATTAGATACAAATATACATAACGACGTTAAACATATTGTGGAATCAGGGCAAGGATCCAGCCCAGGCCCGGATCAAAAACCGCACCCCAAACAGAGAACTCCATTCAGAGTGGAATTTTAATTTTTTTAGGACTAGACACCCACGAAACCGCCCCAAAAGATTTTCCAGTCGGAGGATCTTCACAGAGCGACTCAGTTTATGTTATATTTGCAAAGCACACACATTGATTTGGAATGTAATCAGCTATCATGGATTTAAAATCTGAGAGAGTAACAAGAAGCTGCAGTTTCAGACTCTCTTCACGACCAGGGAGCGTGATAGCTACATGGGTGTCATTTTAGGTAGGGATATGTCCCTACCACGTTTGACGGCCTGTTTAATTGTTATTTTGCCTTTGCCTTTGTCATAATTGCCTTTGTGGAGCCAACATTTTATTGGCTCCACAAAGGGTTAACCCATTTTGCTCCCATCACATGCGCTACGTTGGGCACGTTCTATTGCCCCAAAACGTAGCAAACTGAGGGGCGAATTCACAAAGAATGGATTGCGGCCGCTAATAGCACCATGAATTGCGTATCATTTGCAACCGCTATTTACTCCGTCTCAAGGACCGATTCACAAAAGATATTGCACTAATGATATGCCAGCGCAAACACGCCCATAACCTGTTGCAACTGAGTGCAATTTGCCCCTGTTTTGCGTCTGATTTCAATTATCAATGTGGCAAAGTATAAATGTTGCCTTTGCGCCAAGAACACAGTAGGCAGGACAATGGCAGAGAGAAAGAGAAAAATGAAATTTTTAGACCGCGAGCTGCAAGTCCTGACGGACGAGGTGCAGAGGCATTTCTCAAAACTTCAGGCAAGAAATTTAACCGGGACTGCGAGAAACCATATTTGGGATTTAATATCCCAGTCTGTCAGTGCTGTTGGTGCGCACACCTTCAGACTGCAAAAGAAGATGGCATGATTTGAAGCGGAGAACAAAGGAGAATGTAGGGGAGCTTTATTCATTTATTTTTTTTCAATTACATCCTGTCACTGCATCCTTTGTTTGTCACTGCATCCCAAAATAAATAAATGAGTTTGAGCGGGGCTGTCCATGGTGCTGAATTTTTAGGCCAAACTAAAGCCCACTGTGCTGACTAGTAAGATAAGTAAAAATATTTTCAGAGTGAGAAATTGAGTTGTATTGATTGTTTGGTTGTACTGATTTATTTGCTTTTGTTTGTGAAGCAATCTGTGTTAAAGTTCTATAGTAATAATAAAAATAATGTCAAAATATTATTTACAGACTGTACTTACAGACAATTTTATTTTCTAGGTCACACAAAGGTGGAATTGTTGCAGAGACATTTGCAAGGTCAATTCAATTCAATTCTCAGTTAAATCAACAAGTGATATTCTCCTTGGAAATATCCGCTCACGAGCACGCCTGGCATTACGATGCCTTCGCCTGGCTCCAATCACTGCTGCCATGATCACTGGAAAGTCTGGGCGTGACACCCCTTATAAATGCGCTTCAGTTACCACCAACTCTCTGAAGACGCTAATAATTTCACTCTAACTGCGTGTGGCAATTAGCGCCAATCTCTGTGAATTGGACTGTTTTTGCAATGAGGCTCATTTGCACAGAAAGGGGCCAATTTTGCGCCAAATGTATGCATATTACCTAATTTAAATATGTGCAAATAGCACAGGAGCACCGAGACGCTGTTTGCGTGGCAGCACAGTTAGCGGGGCATTTCACCCTTTGCGAGTGCTTTGTGAATTACACGGTTTCTTTTTGTCTTATTTGCACAGGTTTAGCGTCAGCAAAAGCCGCACAATCCTTTTGTGAATTCGCCCCAGAAAGTTTAAAAGGAAACGGCAGTGCGTTGAACTATCCTTTTGCATGTTTTGGACCGTAGCAAAATGGTGCAAACTTTGAACGTGCCCCTGTATTGGCAGAGTCAATCAAAACAGCTAGCTGGCAGTCTGCTGGTGACGTAGCGAAGCTAGTTACCACTGGGACTGGACAGAATGTAAGGTATGGTCAGACTCAGGTCGTCAGCTAACATTACATATTCACTGAATAAACCTTATACAATATTATGAATTAATTCACATACTAAAATATGAAATACTTAATTTCCTCATACCTCAGCCAGTCGCTGTTTTGGTGACTTATCTGTTTCCAGCTTCCACTGTATTTTGCCAACAGCTAGCAGCACTGGCTCAGCAGCTGGTGGTCCCGTCAGTGTGTGGCTGTATGTTTTGATATTAGAACTAACAACAGAGTTTCACTCTAGGATGGCAGGCAAAAAAAGGAAAGGGGACATAACAGTAAACATGTAAGAAGGCCTAATGGAACTGTTTAAGTGATAGATAAACACTAATCCTATTTTAATGAGTTTTCTATTCATATTGGATTCATGTTAGCAGATGAGTGAAGCAAGGAGTTGCGGTTGATGTGTATAATGAATTAGTGATAATAATAGTTGAAGCAGGCTACATTAGAAATTGTAGTCTAATGATGCATATCCAGCAAAGAAAGGTAGCATATATTTTATCTTCATGTAAGCATGATTGCTTGTAGTCACTCAGATAAATTAATATAAATTTCAGATCCAGGATGAAGGGTGGAGCAGCAGCACAGGGGCAGGCAGCAGCTCTCCTACAGCTGAGGCTCAGGTATGAACATGAACATGTCCCTCAGGACAAGGTGGACAAACTGGATCTCAGGGCCATCAGAATCAGAATCAGAAATACTTTATTGATCCCCGAGGGGAAATTGGGTTTCGTTGCAGTTGCTCACAGACATATATATAGGCATAGAGAAATTATAAGAAAAATAGAAATAAGAAAATAAGAAAATAAATATAAAAATATGCAGAATATGTGCATTATACTACAATAAAATAAAAATATGTAAAGTATGTGCATTTTAAAAATATGTGCAAATAAAAATATGTAAAGTATGTGCATTATACTACAATATATAACAACAATAATATAGAAATAAGAAAATAAGAATTTGTGGGTGGGTGTGGGGGAGGAGGAGTAGGAGGAAATCCCTGACCTGGGCCTTTCACTCCTGCTTTTTTCCTTCCCCTTTGTTTTAAATTATTGCACAAAATTATTACCGGAATCAGTATTGCACAGTTTAAAATATAAGTTATAAATTATGGGGTTATTAAGCTGCTGACAGGGGTGAAATAAGTCCAAGGTCCAGTCTATTGAGTCTATTGACTCAGAGTGTCTGACACTCTGAGGGAGGAATTGAAAAGTTTGATGGCCACAGGCAGGAATGACTTCCTGTGGCGCTCTGTGGTGCATCTCGGTGGAATGAGTCTTGCACTGAATGTACTCCTGTGCTTGACCAGCACGTCATGGAGTGGGTGGGAGACATTGTCCAAGATGACACGTAACTTGGACAGCATCCTCCTCTCTGACACTGCCGCCAGAGAGTCCAGCTCCACCCCCACAACGTCACTGGCCTTGCGGATCAGTTTGTTGAGTCTGTTGGCGTCCGCTACCCTCAACCTGCTGCCCCGGCACACAACAGCAAACAGGAGAGCAGTGGCCACCACAGACTCATAAAACATCCTTAGCATTGTCCGGCAGATGTTGAAGGACCTCAGCCTCCTCAGAAAGTAGAGACAGCTCTGGCTCTTCTTGTAGAGGGCTTCAGTGTTCTTAGCCCAGTCCAGTTAATTGTCAGTGTACACTCCCAGGTACTTGTAGTCCTCCACAATGTCGACACTGACCCCCTGGATGGAAACAGGGTTCACCGGTGCCTTGGCCCTCCTCAGATCCACAACCAGCTCCTTTGTCTTTGCCACGTTGAGCTGCATATGGTTCTGCTCAAAACCATGTGACAAAGTTTCCCACCACAGCCCTATACTCAGCCTCCTCACCCTTGCTGATACATCCAACTATAGAAGAGTCATCAGAGAACTTCTGAAGATGGCAGGACTCTGTGTGGTAGTTGAAGTCCGTGGTGTAGATGGTGAAGAGGAAGGGAGACAGGACTGTCCCCTGCCGGGCCCCAGTGTTGCTGACCACTCTGTCCGACACACAGTGCTGCAAGCGCACATACTGTGGTCTGCCAGTCAGGTAGTTGACAATCCAGGAGACGTGGGGGGCATCCACCTGCATCGCTGTCAGCTTCTCACCCAGTAGAGCCGGCCGGATGGTGTTGAAAGCACTGGAGAAGTCAAAAAACATGACCCTCACAGTGCTCGCCGGTTTGTCCAGGTGGGCATAGGCACGGTTAAGCAGGTAAATGATGGCGTTCTCAACTCCAAGTCGGGGCTGGTAGGCGAACTGGAGGGGGTCCAAGAGTGGCTTGACCATGGGTCGGAGCTGCTCCGGGACAAGTCTCTCCAGGGTCTTCATGATGTGGGAGGTCAAAGCCACCGGTCTGTAGTCCTTGGAGCCACTGGGACGCGGCGTCTTTGGCACAGGAACGAGGCAGGACGTCTTCCACAGCACGGGGACCCTTTGAAGTCTCAGGCTCATGTTGAGGACATGGTGAAGCACTCCACATAGCTGGGGGGCACAGGCTTTGAGCACCCTGGGGCTGACACCATCAGGGCCTGCAGCCTTGCTTGAGTGCTTGCTTGGAGCCAGAGGGGGGGTGAGTAGAACCCTCACTGGAGGATGGGGGGCTGTAAGGAGGGGGAGGGGGGGGCGGTGGAGTAGATGGTGGTTGGAGACAGACAACAGATGAGTCAGGGGGGGGGATGGGCAGGGGCCACCGTGTCAAATCTATTGAAGAACAGATTAAGTTCATTGGCCCTGTCCAAGCCGCCCTCAGCCCTTCTGCCGCCAGTCGGCCTGAAACCAGTGATGGTCTTCATGCCACTCCAGACCTCTCTCATGTTGTTCTGCTGGAGTTTCCGCTCCAGCTTCCTCCTGTACTTCTCTTTAGCCTCCCTGATCTTCACTTTCAGGTCCCCTTGGATTGTCCTCACCTCCTCCCTATTGCCAGCTCTAAAAGCCCTCTTATTTGTATTGAGGATGGCCTTGATGTCCTTTGTTACCCATGGCTTGTTATTTGAATAACAATGGACAGTCTTTGCTGGGACAGTGCAGTCCACACAGAAGTTAATGTAGTCTGTTATGCACTCAGTAAGCCCATCAATGTCCTCTCCATGCGGCTCACAGAGTGCCTGCCAGTCTGTCACCTCAAAACAGCCCTGAAGTGTCTCATAGGCCTCCTCCGACCACCTCCTCACTGTCCTTGTGGTCGCAGGCTGTCGTTTCACCAGAGGCACATAGCAGGGGTTGAGGTGTACAAGGTTGTGGTCTGACCTACCCGGGGGGGGAGGGGAGAAGAGCTGTATGCATCCTTCACGTTAGCATACAGCAAGTCCAGGGTCCTCTCCTCTCTGGTTGGACAGCTCACATACTGGGTGAAGTTGGGCAGGGTTGTTGCCATGGTGACGTGGTTGAAGTCACCCGAGAATTGCGATGAGGGCGCTCGGGTGTTGAGACTGGAGTCGAGCTATGGTGGTGTGAATGACGTTACACGCCGACGTCGGGTTGTAAACAGCCACCACAATAGCATGTGAAATTTCCCTGGACAAATAATATGGCCGGAGTCCCACGGCTAACAGTTCAATGTCCGGGCAACAAATATGATCCTTGGTCGTAATGTGACCAGGATTGCACCACCTGTTGTTAACTAGAACAGCAAGCCCCCCCGCCTTTACGCTTACCGCTCTCGGTGCGATCCCTGTCGGCCCGAACAGTCTGAAAGCCATCGATGGAAACGTTGTGGTCGGGGATATCCTGGTGCAGCCATGTTTCAGTAAAGCACATAATACTACACTCCCGGAACTCCCTCTGACTCAGCTCATCCATCTTATTAGCCAGTGATTTTACGTTGCCCATGATGAGAGAGGGGAGATATGGCTTGTGTCTCCTTCTCTCCCTCCATGCCTCTGCCTTCCGCTCTCTTGACCTCCTTCCCTTACCCCGTCGTCCCCGAAACGTTCTCCTAAAGCCCCTGACACACCAAACTGACAGTCGGCCGTCGGCCAATGTCGGGCCGTCGGTAAGCGTCGGTGTCCCTAGTTTTTGCGGTGTGTCCCGCACCGTCGGCACTAGTCGGACCCTGTCGGCGGCTTTTCGGCCGATTGAGCATGTTGAATCGGCGTCGGAGCCGTCGGTGAGAGAGATCACTCTGATTGGTAGTTCGTGATTTGCCTCTGGATGATTGGACTGATAAATTCCTTCAACATGTGGAACTGAACAGGAAAGAGCCGAGCGAAATTTTTAAAATCGGAGGTTTCATTTATCTCCAGCTCTCGACACAGGTTCGGGAAAGCCCCTTGAGCCTGTCGCTGGAGTAACGTTATTCATGATTTCACCCATTTAGTGCGGTATTATTTATTTTTCACCTCCGCCTCTTCCTTTCTTCTTCCACAACCAAAGACCAAGGGCTGACAACGCCAGTGCCATTTGCAACTTCTTATCAGACATATGATTATTTCCCTTCACGCAGGCGCAGAACGTACGTGCTAGTTGGCCGTCGGCTGTAGTTTTTGCGGTGTGTTCAAGTGCAACTTTTTGGACCAGACACAGGCGACGTGAGGCGACGCAACAGTCGGCCTTCGTCGCCGCTGGTTCTTTGACGTCGGTTTGGTGTGTCAGGGCCTTAAGCTCCTCAGGAATTTGGTGAGTTACGTCGGCCATGCCGGCCGGTCGGAGCGCCATCAGCTGATCCCGGCTGTAAACAATAACAATGGAGCCGCTGAGTTGTTGTGCACTGGCGGCATGACGCTCAGAAAAAAGTAATCCAACCACCAGAAAAGTGATTAAAACTCCTCTAAACTGCATGGTTACAGAAGGGCACAACTTAGAAACCTAAGTAGTTACTTAGCTAAGCTAAAAAGAACAAGATAGAAAGAGATATTTAGGAAAAAGTGCGAAAAGAGCGAGAGCAACTGCAACAAGTGGCCGTCCTGGTCGACGCCTGCGCATGAATTTAGGTTTGTGTCTGTCAGTGACAGGTGCAGGCATGTATTTGGGCCATACACAGACATTGGTGCAGGCAGGGTCATCCTCAGTGGAGGGAGTGTTGGTGCCAGTGTTAGAGATTGGAGGCTTGTTAGTGTCATAGTGATTGAGGGCTTGTATAGTGTTGTAGTGATTGAAGGGCTGCTTAATTGAAATAAATTATTCAAATGTGTATATGTGTTTGGACTGGTAATTATCCAACTTTTATTGTGTTCAAGAGTACTAAATAGGCATAGAAAGCTGTGTAGAATTGCAGTAAATGTGTTTAAAGCATAATAACTTTTTTGAGGGACGACCTTAAGGCACCCTACTGATTTGTCCCCACCACTTTCCAAAGTAAACCTACGCCCTTGGATAGCTAAATGACCTTTCTGCAGTAGAATGGACTGTGATTGCAGTGATGTGTTAACTGTTTTGCATGTGTTTTAAATCTGAGTGCTGCATGAGAAACTGAATCCAAAACCTTTAAGCTTGTAGCAGAGGCATGCATGTAGACAGAATCTCTGTAATCAAGAACTGAAGGAAAAGGCGTTTGAACCAATTCTTAATTTACGTTTCTTCACCAGGGTCTCTATGTGTTTTGAATAATTCAGCTTGTTGTCAATCCAGATCCCCAGATATTTATATGAATTGACGAGTTCTATTGGTTAATCATTCAATGTAATTGAATTGGTGTAAATGTGATTTTGACATGAATTCTCAGATTTTGCATAGGAGAAAACCATGTATTTTGTCTTGTCAGCATTTAAAACAAGCTTGAGATCATATAAATGTTGTTTTCTTGGAGATATTCCTTTAACTGTGTGTTAACTAATGATTCCCGTATTTTGGCCAGTGGAGCAAGTTTTGAAATAGGCCGATAACTATTCAGATTCGAGGGGTCTCCACCTTTATGCAGAGGTAAAACATATGCTGATTTCCAAACTCAGGATTTTACTAGTTGACAATGTAAGGTTAAATATATGAGTGAGAGGGAATGCAATAATTTCTGCTGCCATGTTCAAGAAGTGAGGATCTAATTCATATGGGCCAGGAGATTGTTTGGTATTGATTGATTTCAAAGTGCTAAAGTTTCTGAAGGAGAATTTCGACTTGTGGAATTGTGAGGTGCAACAGATTCATCAGGTATTTTCTGATTTGAGATGTTCAAGTTTGTTTAATGTTTGTTTGATTGAATAAAGATCCACTTTGCGCAAAATGGGTATTGAACACATTAAGCATAGAGTGTTTCTCTGTAATTTTCTTAGAATCATCCATTCTTATTATTTAATAATTTTCCAAAATTCCGATGGGTTATTCAGATTATCTGAGGTGTATTTGAGAAAAAAGTCTGATTTCGATTTCCCAACCAAGGCAACACTTTGATTTCTTAAGTACCTAAATGTTGGATTTCCTGGCCTTTGCCCACATAACATTCCTTTATGACTTTTGACAATTAATTTGTAAACCAGGGATGATCTCTTCCTTTAATTCTGTATTTCTTTAATAGAGCATGTTTGTCACACACACCCAGCAATTGTTTATGAAAGTAAGACAATGCCAATTCAGTACCTGGAGTCAAGAATATTCTTTCCCAATCAATATGAAAGACTTCACGGAGTAAGCCTTGCACCTCAAACTGCTTCCAGTTTCTTTTCACTTCAGTGTGTTCAGGTGTTTGTTAGCACCATTTCTGTACCCTGTATTGTCACATTTTGTATTGTTCTGTAACAAAGAGCTTTTTATCAGAAAAAGAGGGGACCCAAGGTCGATACCTCACTGGTGTTTCTATTTTTTCTGTTTCGCCAGAGACCCAGTGCCAGAACACCACACTACAAGCTACATGCACTTCTATTGTTATCATTATTATTTTACCACTGTGTACTCTGAGTCACTCCACCCTGCTGTGGTTATTGCTTGACTGATGAGTTGGATCTCACCCGCTGTCTAACTATTTCCACCTAAAATTCAGTGTAGTACTTATCCTTTGCTAAGGAATAAATCGAAGTAGCCTGCCTGGCATGGGTAGCGCGAAGGAGTTCTTACATACAAGTAAGCACGTCAAGTACTTTGAAGCTATAGAAGTACCGTATGTATTTTTGACAGTCTTTTATTTGCACAGCAGCAGCAAGAGCAATGTATGTGTTTCAGCCCTTGGCCTTCCTCAGCGTTTCTATTTCCCTAATGGGAGTGACCCATATTTATAAAGAACCAGGGTCCTCAATTATCAATCAAGCAATAACCATGCTTAGATCATAATCAACATAAGAATACAACAAACATATTTACATATAGGCTATACGGTCTTAAGTATGAAAAAAAACCCAATTGCAGTCACATTTTATGGACACATTATCATCGATCAGTTTTATGAGAAGCAGGACAATGTTAACTCCTCATTCAAAGCCTTGGGATACTAGCTGATGTATCCACTAAGCTTCTCTTTGCAGAAGTTTTCTATCCGTCTCCTCCCCTCCTCAGTGGCACTCAAAACCCTGAAAACGCAGTCTACAGACCTCATGGCCAGTAGCTTTGCAATGTCTGGCAAGGAGAGAACACTCATCTCTGCTCCTGATGTTACTTTTATGTTCAGAAAATAAAGAAAACTCGTTTTCCCAACATGACAAAAGCCACAAGCACATTTCAATAAGTACCCTGCATGCGTAGTTTTACATGTGATTCTACCCAACTTTGATTTTTTTTTTTTGCCTGTGTGTGGGTGTATAAAGTGATCACCCTTGGTCATGGCATTGCAATTAACACAGTTGGAACAGGGGAAATTACCAGGAAGGAGGAAGAAATGTTTCGGCCTTAACATAAATGACTCTTTGCTAGCCTGTCTCCCAGGTTGCTGGCATGCTTGGTAGCAAATAAAGGAGGACTCGGCTGTTCGGTTGCTGGTCAATATGTGCCAGTGTCTCACAACTACCAGCATAATTGACTGAGAGACGGGGGAAAAGGTGGTAGCAAACACAGTGGAGTGGTTGCTAGAGGAGGGGGAATTAACTGGATGATAGCTGGAAAAATGTACATACGACACGACGGGGGGGTAAGAGGCGCAGACGGGCGCAGCAAGGACGCCCCGCGGCCTCCAACATAAAACATTTATCTAACAGACCGTTGAATATTCATGAGGCGACTCTGTGGTCTAAAGGCTTGTCTTTTGTGCCCTCTAAGGAAGCGGATCCTTTCACAGCAAAAATAGAAGTGTTCAACCTTTCCTTTTCCAGTCAGTGGAGTTGAAAGCTTTCTTTAGCAAGGACTCTACTCATCAGCCACACTCTCTGCACAATTGGAGCGAGAGGGGGTGGACACAACCTGTTGCTTGTAGCCCTTATTATTCTGCTGTACCAATGGATTGAAGTCATGGGATTGTACACAGACTGGATCAAAGGTGGGTGACCTTACAACATTTGGCCATGATCTAAATGACATTAGAGCTCTCCAGGAACAAATGGTGAAATCATATGTGAACAGTCTATGAAGATGGGTTTGCATTATGCAACTTGAATGTTTTGCTGATGGAAAAAAAAAATCAGTTAATTTGTATTATCATTAGGGATATTTAGGGTTGCTTGGGTGTCACAGCAACACTATGGTTTATTTGAGTTTGGAAATAGTTGCACACAAGCTGCATGGTGTGAAGCCAGCTTATGAAACAGAAGGTTTAACACTTTGCTACGATAATTTGATAAGACTATACAGAATGAGTTTCTAAGGAGTCTGTCATAACAATATTTCTATATGGTTGAACCTATACAGTGTCCACAAATGCACCTGTTTAGAAATAGACTCAATGCCATTGACTGATAACTATCAGTACGTAACTCAAGCAGGTTAAGTCAAGTTGGACATCTGAAAATAAAGTTACAGCAAATAAACAAAATTAGAATGACCCTCTAAGCCAATATATATTCATACCTTTAATAGAAAAAATGTAAAGTACATAGGCCTATTCTAGAAACGGACAGTATTAAGAACTTACAGTTTTTTACGATTGCTAGCAACCTTTTATCAGTTCTGTAGTCACATTTTCATAACTCTTAACACAGTTAGCACAACATTGGTCTGTTGCGGGCCATACCGTTAACACATTTCTTGTTCCTTTGACACAAAATGCATTCAGTGAACACATTTTAAAAACTCTTGAATTTCTTTTACACACAAGCTCAACCAAGACCAAAACTATGGATTTTTACTGCCAAATTTACAAATGCTTTCACGCTGTATGTCAGAACAGATAACCTCATGTTCTAAACCTAACTTATAGGCTAAAGTTGAAGTGAACAGCAGTTCACATTGTATATATATATATATATATATTGTATATTATATATTGAAACACAAATATATGTCCTATATTTTTTTATTGCTATTGAGAAACAGCTGATTGAAGTTATGCAAATAGACCCATCACAGCTGAACACTGCCAGGGGTGGATAAGGCACGCCAAAAGATACTTCCCATGGTGCATAGCCAGAGAAAATATAAGGAGTGATGTGGACGAGAACATGTGGCCAAATGCAGAAGACCGGGTAGATTAGAAAAGGACTGTGTATTTTTCTTTTTTTTTCTTCTGTGCCTTTCTCTTTTTGTATATTTTATTTTTACACAACTGTAACCAGCAGCTATATTACAGATTTTTATTGATCTCTTGCAGTAATTTCCTATTGCAAATACTGTAAAGCCTTTACTACAGCAATTCTGTCACTTATTCCTTTTTCATATACTGTCCATTCTATAAAGTAAAGATGAGTCATTCACTTTTGATATAGAATGTTTGCAAAAAAGAAGATAAAAATGCGTACATTTACTACACTCAACAAAAGAAAAATGTAGAGTGACTTCAAAAGAAACTGCAGTGCGAAAAACAATTGACTATCAATATACTGTCTATTGTATAAGGGTAGAACTGACACATGTAAAGTAATGCATTTTCTGTAATACCATCTGCTGTTAGTATTTTGTATGTCATTGTGCTGTGATTGACTAAATGTTCCTGTTGGAAGAAAACATGTGCTAGAGTTTTGAAAGAATTATTTGATTTTGAGACATGTTTGCAGTGTTTTGGTAGAGTTAGTGTATTTTGACAAAGTATTCATGCATTTTGAAAATTAGTGTTGGTGTTTAGTTTACAATATGTGATTTTGAGCATAAAATTAACTGTTTTGCCAACTGTGTGCTGTAGGTGAGTTGGTGTGTGAAGAGTTTAGAAAAAGTATTATAAGTATTGAAAAACGCTTGCTAGCGATCGTAAAAAACTGTAATAAATAGCATTAGGGGCACAGAGCTGTAGAATAAGGCTATGTGGAGCTAGTTAAAACCATCCTTTGTTGTGCTTAAGTCCTGCCTGTTGGTAGTAACTGTAGATTGAGTTTGAGTTTACTGTGATCTATTTTGACAGACACGCAGCTAACAGCCAGCCCATGTTGTTGTGTCAGCCAGGGAAGCAGGAGAAGGGCGGGAGCGAGGAGCGTGCTTGGAGTGTTACTGTTGCTGTGGGAAAAAGTCTTTTGGCCTTATATGGTAGTTTTACCCAAAGAGTTGTTACGGCCGTGGCCGTACCCCCAGAAGGTTCCCTAGTGTTTCCTTGTGTTTCCCCTTCCCTGTGTTCCCAGCGCTCCCCTGTCTGTCTCTCTCTCTGTCTATGTTTTGTTTGTGTGTGTATTGGCGTGGGCGTGGTCTCCCTTCCTCGTTCTCCTGGCTCCCGGCTCTGCTCATCCTGCACACCTGTCTGCAATCGGCTCATCCCCTCTCCCAGTCTGCTCACCTGCCTCTCATCTGCCTGCAGTATCTACCCTGGCTCTTCAACCATTCTTCGCCAGATTGTTGTTTCAACCATAGTGGTAGTTACGCTTCCAGGCCAAATCTAGTTTAAACTCCCAGTGACTTTGTCCCTTCGTGTTTCATGTTACTAACCAGCTTTTCTTGTATCCCAGGATCATCACCCGCCTGCCTGTCCTCCTGCCTGTCTCCCTACCTGCCTGCTAGCAACCTCCTAGCCTCCAAGCTACCCCTGCCTGCCACGCTTCCCCTCATCCCACGCTCACCCCAAGCCCCGCTCCTCCCTACCATCACTCACCCTTGCAGCCACCGGATCCCCGCTCCCTGCCAGCTCCTCATCCAGATCCTCCCTTACAATAAAACCTTTCCGTACCAACACCACCCTGTCCATGTCCTGCGTTTGGGTCCCACCTGTGTTCATAACAAGAGTAAGACAAGTGCAATAAACTGAACCGGAATTGGTTGTTTTGCTGGAAAAAAGGAGAGGTCCAAGGTACTCAAGTGGATTTGGTTATTATAAAAGCTTTTATTAAAACATTGAAATAGCTGGTGACCTACGTGTTGTGGCTACAAAGGCCTTCATCAGCGTGTCACACCCAGCAAACAACAAATTGTTACAGAAATAGTGAAAAATCTATTTCCCTATTTAAACCTGGGTACTGAGCTGCCTTGAGAGAATGAATCCAATAAGTCTCTCAGTAGCAGTGCCGGATTACAGGTATGAATGGCAAATTCATGTTCTGCCACGCTTGCTTGTAATTTTCCTTCAGTTCTCCCTATGTAGAAGCACCAAGGGCAAGGGCATTTACAGTTTTTTACGATTGCTAGCAACCTTTTATCAGTTCTGTAGTCACATTTTCATAACTCTTAACACAGTTAGCACAACATCGGTCTGTTGCGGGCCATACCATTAACACATTTCTTGTTCCTTTGACACAAAATGCATTCACTGAACACATTTGAAAAACTCTTGAATTTCTTTTACACACAAGCTCAACCAAGACCAAAACTATGGATTTTTACTGCCAAATTTACAAATGCTTTCACACTGTATGTCAGAACAGATAACCTCATGTTCTAAACCTAACTTATAGGCTAAAGTTGAAGTGAACAGCAGTTCACATTGTACATTGAAACATGTACATTTTTATTGCTAGTGAGAAACAGCTGATTGAAGTTATGCAAATAGACCAATCACAGCTGAACACTGCCAGGGGTGGATAAGGCACGCCAAAAGATACTTCCCAAGGTGTATAGCCAGAGAAAATATAAGGAGTGATGTGGACGAGAACATGTGGCCAAATGCAGAAGACCGGGTAGATTAGAAAAGGACTGTGTATTTTTCTTTTTTTTTCTTCTGTGCCATTTTCTGTTTGTATATTTTATTTTTACACCACTGTAACCAGCAGCTATACTGCAGCTTTTTGTTGATCTCTTGCAGTAATTTCCTATTGCAAATACTGTAAAGCCTTTACTGCAGCAATTCTGTCACTTATTCCTTTTTCATATACTGTACATTCTATAAAGTAAAGATGAGTCATTCACTTCTGATATAGAATGTTTGCAAAACATTTACTACACTCAACAAAAGAAAAATGTAGAGTGACTTCAAAAGTAACTGCAGTGCGAAAAACAATTGATTATCAATATACTGTCTATTGTATAAGGGTAGAACTGACACATGTAAAGTGATGCATTGTCTGTAATACCATCTGCTGTTAGTATTTTGTATGTCATTGTGCTGTGATTGACTAAATGTTCCTGTTGGAAGAAAACATGTGCTAGAGTTTTGAAAGAATTATTTGATTTTGAGACATGTTTGCAGTGTTTTGGTAGAGTTAGTGTAAAATTAACTGTTTTGCCAACTGTGTGTTGTAGGTGAGTTGGTGTGTGAAGAGTTTAGAAAAAGTATTATAAGTATTGAAAAACGCTTGCTAGCGATCGTAAAAAACTGTAAGTCTATAGACCACATAAGTAGTGTGCAATTAATAAAAGAATAAACGTTAAAAACTCTGCTACTTGTGATGTCAGTAAATGTGTCTGTTTTTACCATGTTGCTGCAGTGGTTACAACTACCACAGCTGTGGTTGCCTGCTGGTTCTATTTATAGTAGGAGGGAGATAGCTGTTAACCGCTTTGTCCTGGATGGTAGCGGCTCTTCTAAAACCAATGCCTGGCCCATTTAAAAATATAAAGTATTGTGTGTCACTGAGAATAATATCCCAATTTCTTCTAATGATATGTTTAATTTGGACCGCTGTATGACCGCAACAAAAAAAGGTTTATTAGTATCAGATTGAGGCTTTTGTTTCTTGGTCAGTAGCTGTTCCCTATTTGTGTTTTTTGCTTTATTGAAAGCCTTGTTAATTGTATCAGGTTTGTAGCCCCTTTAGAGAAATCTATGTTTCATCTCGATTGCTTGATTATCAAAATCCATTTCAGAATCACATATGCATTTCAATCTTATAAACTGAGGAAACTAGGTTCTTCGCACACCTATACCAGGAGACAGGTGCGTAGGAGAGGACTGGGAAGCCGGCAGAACATATGAAGAGACAAATACTTTTCCACAATGAGAGGCCATCTTATATAGGGAGTGGCTGCCCACAGATACCCAATCAGGTTAACCAGAGTGGCACTCTACCAATGAAATCACAAAAAGACATTTAAAAGAAGTTCATCATTAAGACAAAAACAAAGATGAAGCTGCATCAAAACTGTCTGCTGTAATGGTACAAGTTACCACGTGGCTAGTTCAATCCTGCCTTCAGCTTAACGTTACAAAAACAGTCAGCATGTTCTTCACAAAAAGACCAACCTCAACACCGGATCCAGACATCACAGTCTCTGGAAAAAAACTACACTCTTGCATCGTGTCTGAGTTTAAATACCTCGGCATCACTGTTGACCCAAATCTGTCTTTCATGGCACACGTAAAAAAAGTTGCAAGGAATGTTAGATTCAATCTGGCCAATTTCAAATTCACAGGGAACTGCCTGTCCACTAATGCAGCCAAAATGTTCATGAATACAATGATCCTTCCACACATCACGTACTGTCTGACAAGTTGGGGACACGTCAATAAAACCACGCTAAAGCCAATAGAATCCCTGCATAAACAAACAATAAAAACCCTAGACAAGAAGCCACAAGGATACCATCATTGCAATATTTTGAAAAAGCACAGTTTACTAAGCTGGGAAAACATGGTTAAATACAGTATTCAAGGTATTACACAATATGGCTCCTCCACCACTCCGTACTGACATCACATTAAAAACCAGCCGAACTACTAGAGCAACAACTAGAGGAGATCGTCTAACTCCTAGAAGACAAAGCAGTTTTGGCCAATCTGCTTTTTCTGTCAGAGCCTCTCAGGATTGGAACAACTTACCGCAACACATAAGAAACTGTGCCAATTACCATTCCTTCTCCACAACATTAAGAGCCTGGTTTATTAGAGATCAAACTTGTGAACACTATAACAGGGAGGTGTTTTCGTGTTGTTTGTTGTCTTATTTGTCATTATTATGCTTAGTGTAAGAACTGCTCTTGCTTATCATAGGCTCTGTACATAATATCCACACTTCACCAGGACTAACATTGTGTTGTCATTCTATTTGTTGATTGTGCTGTCATGCTATTTGTTGATTTGTTGATTGTTGTCATGCTATTGTGGTCTTTCTTGTCTCTATAGTGCAGGCTCTGTTTGTATCTGCATGTTTTTCACTGTTTTTGTCGTTGATTGTATTTCCAATGTTTTTATTCTTAACGTTTGTGCTTTCAACTATTGCCTGCCCGGGGACTACAGATGAAAATTAGCCTTTTTGGCTAACTCTGGCATATTTTCAGAAATGTTATTAATATGCACTGTCCCTGTCAAATAAAGTAATAAATTAAACTAAACTAAGACCCATGGGAGCCAATGTTTGTAGGGTGTGCATCCAGTAGGCCTCATGCTGTTTCAGTAGTAGATCATGGTCACCGCCCCTTGATGGCAGATTGACACGCTCATACCACAGTAACGTAGCGACGAAATATGATGTTGAGCATTCAGAGCGCGTTGAGTGATGAGTGATGACTCATAAGCTTGATCAATCCATGAGGATGAGTAACCACACTCGGCAAACCTCTGTTTCATGTCCACAGCCTTTTCCATAAAGTCTTCTGTTGAGTGGCATACCCTTCTAAGTCTGAAAAACTGACTGGTAGGGAAACTAGTGGCCAGCAATAGAGTGTTTCTATCAGTTTCATTTCGGTACAGGGTTGTGGATAAAGAGCCGTTGTTTTTCATTACCCACATGTCTAGATAGTTGACTTTATCACTGCTGTAATTCAATGTAAATTTCAAATTACAATCAAAACTGTTGCTGACGAAGATGACATACTCAGGGGATTTAAAAATGAAATTTGATGCTCTTTCCCTCCCTAACTAATGGCTGCATGTAAGAAAGGACTATCCCGCCCTGGCTGAGAGGGCTCTTAAATGCCTTCTCCCTTTTGCAACCACCTACTTGTGTGAGTCTGGCTTTTCAACTTTAAAAGTACTTAAAACAAAACACAGAGCACGTCTACATGTGTACAATGACATGCGTATGGCACTGACGGACATAAAGCCCAGGCTTGACAAACTGGGTAGGTGCTCAGGAATGAGTTGGCTGTAGAGTAAACAGATCTTTTCTCCCACAGACTTAAAAACAGATTTGCATATGACAGAGCAAAACAAGCTCCCATAGCAGTACCCTTTTCTTGTTGACAGAATTGTCAACAAGAAAACTGACACAGTTGTGGGTGGCTACGTCAAGCCTAGATCCTAGAAAGTGTTCAAGAGCCTCTAATCCCTCAGCATGGTCGATATTAGTGTAGAGGGATTCAAAATCCATGGACACTAGAAGTGATGCTGCAACATTCTTAATGTCTTTTATTAAGTACATGAGTACTATCTTGAATAAAAGAAGGCAATTCAGAAACAAGAGGCTGCCTAAAAAAATCAACAAATTTAGAGGCAGGCTCAGTGAGAGTCATCAGCACTAAAGATTGGTCTACTTGGACTGCTCAAGATTTTTGTGGATCTTTGGTAACGTATAAAGAAGGAATTCTGGACAAAGTAAGAAATCATATTTATCAGAAATCCATTTATAATTTTTAGCCTGTGTGAGCAGCTCTATGAGTTCAGATTTCATTTTCTCTAGGGGGATTTTCTCAAGAAATCCCCCTGTAATCTGGCATACTTGCATTGCATTACATTACTATCCATTACAAAGAAGCCAAACATGGCAATGAAAATTCAATAAAGGTATCAGGAATTGAACATATACCAAGTTCTAAGGGAGGAGGAGATAGACTAAAGATATACTGCTACAGAGAGCCTTATTGGATTTATTCTCTGAAGGCAGCTCAGTGCCCAGGTTTAAATGGGGACATCGATTTTCACCATTTCTGTAACAATTTGTAGATAAAGGTTATCTTAGCTGTTATTTGCATTTGTGTAAAAATATACCTGGTGGGATTCTAAATATGGCACATTTTCCATGTCTGTTATTTCTTAATAGATAACTATTGATAGAGTATATATATTTTTGACAAATTTTGACTGTTTAGTGTATTGGTTTGTGATCATCTATTTGTTTTTAATTGCATTACTTCTATAACCATGGCATCTAGTATCTTTATAGGTTTTCTTTAAAAGGTTTAGTATTTGTACCTTGATTTGTACCCCTAAACATTTGTGAATACTCATGTATATTCTCTATTTTTGTACTTCTATTGATGTGTGTTTTCCTTGGGCCCTCCTATTATACCTGTGATTGGCTCTCCAGCTAACATCCAGACCACACCCTATATACTGTATACCTGTTTGTTTGCTTGGCATGACACCCTGATGAAGGCCTTTGTAGCCAGCAACGCATAGGTCACCAGCTATTTTAATGATCTGTGGCTCCCATTTATAACATGCAGGCTCAAATGCAGGCCACAATAAACCTAGCACCCCCCACTGCCTCATCTCCACCAACAATGAAACAGTTGAGATGGAGGAGAGCTGAAAAAACCTTGGAACCACCCTGGACAATAAACTGAGCTTTGATCAACATACTACTGACATACCCTCCTGCCCCTCTTGTACAGGAGCATCGTAGAGCCCATTCTCCTCTACTGTTCCACATGCTATTTCACCATGCTCACTGTCACCAACAGGAATAAACTCCTCAAAATCACACACACTGCCTCTATGATCATTGGTCTCCCTACTCCCAACCTCCCAGCTCTCATTGAAACTGCCACCACTCATAAAGCACTTATCATGGCACACGACCCCAGCCACCCCCCTAACCCATGCTTCACCCTACTTCCATCTGGCCGGAGATACAGATCCCTGATCTGTAAAAAGGCACACTTCAGCAAGAGCTTTGTGCCCTCCGCCATCACTGCCAGCTTTTGTGTGTGTACAGGCTGTGGAAACAGATTTCCTCTAAGAGCACAATAAAGAATCTATCTATCTATCTATCTATCTATCAAGGTCTGCTGACATAATAGATGCCATAAGGTGCCTAAGGTGCCATCCGGGGCCAGGGAATTGTTGACACGGATGAATGAAAAGATGCGCTCTGCATCAGCACTGGAATGTGGCAGCACAAGCACAAGCTTTGCAATTTGTATTACCTGTAATCTACTGAATCTGCTCATTACAGTGATCTATCAAAAACAAAAAAGACACAAGAGACAACTGCAACTTAGAACTTACAGGATTTGAAGAGAATTAGCTTCCCTTAGCTAAGAGGTAGCTGATTCCAGCGATGGGGAGCTCAGTAGGAGAACGCTCTACTGCCTGCTGATTTCTTGATTCTAGGGACAGTAAGGTAACCAGCGTCCTGCAATCGGAGGGCACGAGGGGGAACTTAAGGGATGATGAGGTCGGATAAGCATGATGATGCAAGCCCATGTAATGATTTATATGCTAACATCTTAAAGTCAGACCTGGCTTGAATTGGGAGCCAATGAAGGGAGATCAGGATGGGAGGAATGTGATCAAATTTTCTAGTTCTGGTTAATATTCTGGCGGCAGCATTTTGCACAAGTCGTAGGTTTTTAATACTGCAGTTAGGTAGGCCAGAAAATAAGATATTGACGCCTTGATGAAACACAAGTGTGTATTACAGGTTTGGGCATCCGCCATATTTAGCAAGGAACAGATTTTTGAGATGTTGCGAAGGAGGAAAAATGCTATATTTGTGATATCCTTAATGTGAGTGTCAAATGAGAGAGCTGGGTCGAATGTAAGGTTTGTAACTGTGGGACTCTGGGTAATTAAGCAATCTCCAAAATTGAAAGTAACGTCCACAAGAGGCCGTAGCACCTCAGTTTTGTTGGCATTTATAGTTGCAAGAATTTACGTGACATCCAATTTTTGAGTGTCGTCGGTATAACAGTGAAATTTAATACCATGGCTGCGGAAAATTTCGGCAAGAGGTAGCATGTAAATGGAGAAAAGCAAAGGTCCTAGCACAGAGCCCTGGGGTACACCAAAGTTAACTTTAGAGCGTCCTGAGATAATGTTGTTGTGTGAGACACAATGCGTTCTATTGGATAAGTAGGAATTAAGCCAAGAAAGCGCAGAGTTCGCCAGGCGGTTTAGGGGAATATTATGATCGACTGTATCGAATGCCGCACTCAAATCAAGTAAGATAAGAACAGAAGAAGAGTCAGAATCTGCGGCAAGGAGTAGGTCATTTACCACCTTTGTTAGAGTGGTCTCAGTGCTGTGGAGATGGAGGTATTAATGATTAGTAAGTGACTAAGCTGAGTAAGTGACCTCCATAGTGTCTGGATCTTGGGTGGAAGGGTCATCCATGATTTGGCACTTGTGATCTTGAGGGCCATGATAGGGGAGGAGGTGATCAAATCTGTTAAAAAAAAAAATCACTGACATCACAGAGTATACTACTACTGTGGTTTCCTTCCAGTAACCTTACTTATCAGTTAAACAGCAATTCATACAGCTATATGATACAGTAGCACCCACCTGTCAACAAAGTATAAGGCATCTCCAACACTGCAGTCTGCCCTCTGTCTGAAGTCAACAAACTTTCCATGCTTTAGTAAAGAAGCAAACAAGAGCTGCTTCATGACATTTCTTCACCTGCTCAGGTGTGATGTCTCCTGCCTCTAGAGGCCTTTTGAGCTTTGCTCTAGTGGAAAAAGTGACACTTAGCTTTCCTCCTGCAAACAGATACAGTAATGTAAAAGAAATAGTTTGCTACTCTATCCTACCATGCAACAGTTTACACAGCCTTACTTATAGTCCTAATTCAACAGAGATTTCTAGACATTGAGATGAGTGGGTGCTGTGCATGTAAGCTAAGAATGAGCTATCTGCATTGAGCACCAACTCGTAATTGGAATGAAAATGATGGGATGAATTTTGAAGATAATACTCTGGAGGACATCACCTGTTAGCTTCTTTGGATAACATTGTGTTTTAGGATGCCAGAGAGAATAACCAGTCGGAAACTAGGGGTGCGTGTGATCATGACTTGTTTGCAAGTGAGTTCAGATAGAATTCAGGAGTAATACCTGGTAGCTGGTTGTCCTTGTTCGCCAACAAGTCATTTCTCCTCAATGACTTATTTATTAGGGAGAATATGGACTTTATGTTCCTCACTGAAACCTGGCAGCGGAATATGGAATATACCTACCTCAACGAACTATGCCCTGCGGACTGCAGATCTATCAGCTCGCCGAGGCTGTCAGGCCGTGGTGGAGGACTCGCAGTGGTTTTCAGAGATCGTTTTGGATGCCGGTCAGTAAGCACTGAGACTTTCCCCTCATTTGAACTTCAAATGGCTAAAGTCGGTCGGTTGAAGCCGTTCTATTGTATTTTAATTTACCGACCTCCTGGCCCATCTGGCCCTTTCCTGTCTGAGTTTACTGAGTTTTTATCATCGGTTATAAAGCTGGACAAAGTTTTAATTATTGGTGATTTTAACTTCCACGTTGATGATGTTACCTCCAAGGTTGCTTCTGAATTTGTTGATATTACTGAGTCTTTTAACTTTATGCAACATGTTTCTGGTCCCACACACAGAGCGGGGCATACTCTGGACTTTTTTCACACGGTCTAACTATTGATAATGTTCGCTTGGAGGATTTTCTTGTCAGCGATCATAAGTGTGTTCTAGTTGATGTCTCTTTTAATTTGGATCTGCTGCCCCACAAACATATGTCTCGTAGGCGCATCATTAACCAGAGCACAGTTGAAAATTTCTCAGCTTTATTTGACCCTGATGTACTGTCAAATTGCAATGAGGTGGAGACCTTTGTCCGGTTATTTAATGAACAGTGCTCCTCTGTGTTGGATATAGTGGCTCCTTTTGAAACTAGACAAATTTCCTCTGTAAAATCCTCCCCTTGGATTAATGAGTCAATCCGCAGTTTTAGGCGTAAATGTAGGAAGACTGAGCGCTTATGGAAAGCCACCAAACTCGAAGTCCATCGGCTGCATCTCAAGGAGCTTTTTATCAGTTTTAACGAAATTATGAGGGATGCTAGGACTGCTTATTTTGCCAACCTCATTTCATCTAGCAAAAGAAAAAAAAAAAGAAAAAATTCAAAAGTTCTCTTTGAGACTATAAATATCATTGTCTCTCCTGCCTCTCCATATGCGCTTGTCTTCTCTAACATTGATTGTAATAACTTTCTTAACTAGAAACAACAAGAGATCACATATTACGCCAATCTTATCCTCTCTGCACTGGCTTCCAATAAAATTCCGGATCCATTTTAAAGTACTGGTCCTAACCTTTAGAGCCTTGCATGGTCAAACACCTGAGTATATTGCTGACCTTTTTCTCCCTTACACGACCAGTCGGGCTCTTAGGTCTTCCGAACAAAAATTACTGGACGTCCCTCGAACCCGTTTAAAACCCGAGGTGACCGTGCATTTCAAGTTGTTGCACCCAATTTGTGGAATGCCCTCCCCTTATCGTTGTGATCCCAAGGGCGGATATTTCATTTCACTGTTGGGGGGGACAATAAACAGAAAAATTTCTCAAGACCAATTCCTGAAGGGGACACCAAAGGTGCCGCCAAAAGTACTGTTGTATTAAATGTATATAGAGGTCCATTATGAAACATTTCCATAAGCACTTCATTCCTTGGTTATGAAGATTTTATCAAATTGCCTTTGATATTACTGGGGTCTTTCTACTTGGCGTTTCGGTGCACTGAAAAATGATCGGATGTCTGTTTTTCTTTTCTCTGCCATTTTAACTGACCTGGCTGGCTGACAAATAGACACACACACACACACACACACACACACACACACACACACACAGCATGCAGGTTATTTACAGTAGTAGGTGAGAAGCAACACCCATTAACTGAACTAAAGCTAATATATGCCTAATTAGATTTAGTTTTCCCGAAAAAGCAGATCTCTAATGTTTTGCTGTCAATGTGTAAAAGTCCAGAGCGCTATGAAGCCTGCCAGAAACTTACTTAATATTTTAACATAGTGTTTGTTGTAATTATGTCTTTTTTATGAATTAAGTCTTCATTTATTTCCAAAATTATAAACAAAATTACATAGTGGCAGCCATTTTACATGCAGTAAGAAAAAAATAATATACTTAGAACCTAATTACGTAGGGTAAGTTAATCTTAAATATTATATTATAGAAATATTACTGTTACCATCTACAAAAGATAATTTTGGTATGAAAACCCGCATTTTAATTTAACCAAGTATCCTGTATCATAAATACATGTCTGGCATTTGTAACAAACCAAACCGCTTGAAAATCGGTTGAAAATTCAGTGAGTTATGATGATTTTAATTGTGGACAGACCTCCTGCCTCCATACACATACATGCATTAGGAGACGCGGCTGCTCCGTGCCAACACGCTGACGCACAAGATTCAAGCGCGAGGTAACGGAACAAAATGTAGTCTGATTACAATTGTGAATGTGTTTTATTCTATTGAGTGGTAGAAGTAAAGAAAAATGTCTGACACATCCTTTGTTTTAAGTTAACCTTTGCGAAGCAGCTACTTACTGGAGGTCAGCCACCACTGACACACTTCCAGAGATCCTCCACACACACTCGTACCGAGGGCTAATGTGTGTGTGGGGGGGTTCGGGGAGGCAGGTAGGCAGTGGACCAAACCACTGTGAGGCATATGAGAGGGGGGGCGGGGGGGCGCAATCTTTAGAAACTTAAAAACGCATTGTTTTGTGTCTATAATTAGCACAAGTGCTTTCATTACATATTATTATATTATTTAAAATTATATAATTATGTTTACAATGATATATTGAGGGGGACAACTCTGTTTTTCCCAGGAAGGGGGGGTCCGGACCCCCCTGTCCCCCCCGTAATTTCCGCCCATGTGCGATCCTTAGACTCTTGTGACATCAGAGTCACAAGAGAGAGAGAGAGAGAGAGAGGGGACTCACTAGGAAGATACACATTTTGCTCTCCTCTTGGGAATAGTACAGTAGATTATATGATAACAGATATAGAACCTTTTTCTCTCAGAGCATTCACTGTTAAACCACTAACCCCTCTGTCTGATCACAGTCAAATCACTGTATACATCAAAAAGACAGATAACAACACTACACACACAGCCCAGTAAGCTGTTCCATATCAAGAAATCATACAGATGGGCCCAAAACAGTACCGAAGATTTCCAGAAAGCAATTGGCAGCCACGAAATTCAAACACTCTTAGATACCTTTCTGAATACCACATATACTCACAGTAAAGAAGGAGTCAATCTGGCAGTACAAAATGTCAATACCATCTTTATAAAAACGGCACAGAAATCACAACTGAAACAGAATAAACCAAAAACCAAACTCAAAAAAGAAGACAATTGGTTTGACCAAGATTGCCAAAACATCAGAAAAGAACTTAGAGCATTATCCAATCAGAAACATAGAGATCCAAATAATACAAACATTCGCCTTCTTTACTGTGAAACATTAAAACAATACAAACGTACACTCAGAATCAAAAAAGCACAGTACACCTACAAGCAACTGACACTAATAGAGGAGTCGATCAATACAAATCAGTTCTGGAATAATTGGAACAAACTGAAAAAATCCAAACAAGAAGAATTGGCAATACAAGATGGAGAAATATGGACCAACCATTTCCAAATACTCTATAAAAAAGTTGAATCAAATACAAACCCTAATCAGGACCATATAAACAAAAAAACTTGAAGAATTAGAATTGGCTATTAAAGATAACCAGAACCCACTAGACTTCTCTATTACTGAGCAGGAACTTAAGGACAAAATCAAAAAAGTAAAAACTAAGAAAGCACCTGGACCTGACAGCATCCTAAACGAGATGCTAAAATGCCTGAGCTCAAAATTTCAATTGGCCATCTCAAAATTATTCAATTTGGTTCTGAGTGTAGGTTACTTCCCTGACATCTGGACTCTAGGACTAATAACCCCAATCTTTAAAAATGGAGATAAATTTGACCCTAATAATTACCGAGGCATTTGTGTGAACAGTAATCTGGGGAAGATTTTTTGTAATATTATAAATTCTAGACTGCTAAACTTCCTTATGAAGCACAATGTCTTGAGTAGAAGCCAAATTGGATCTTTACCAAAATACCGCACATCCGATCATATTTACACCCTGCACACCCTAATTGATAAACATGTAGTCCAAAATAAAAACAAAATTTTTGCATGCTTTATTGATTTCAGAAAAGCTTTTGACTCTATTTGGCACCAAGGATTGTTTTACAAAGTTATTGAAAGTGGTGTAGGGGGTAAAACCTATGACATAATTAAATCAATGTACACAGAAAATAAGTGCGGCATAAAAATTGGCGATAAAAGAACAAATTTCCTCTCTCAGGAGCGTGGAGTGAGGCAGGGATGCTGCCTGAGTCCAACTTTATTCAACATTTACATCAATGAATTGGCAAAAACTCTCGACCAATCGGCAGCACCCGGCCTCACTCTATACGACTCAGAGATTAAACTCCTGCTCTATGCAGATGACCTGGTTCTGCTGTCCCCTACTGAACAGGGCTTACAGCAGAACCTGGACCTGCTAGAGCAGTACTGCCAGACCTGGGCCCTGGCAGTAAACATGAAAAAGACCAAAATTATGATTTTTCAAAAAAGATCCAGATCTCAGGGAAAAAAATATACATTTACGTTAGGAGGAAACCACATTGAACATTCCCAGAACTATAATTATTTAGGTCTAAAAATCAGCAACACAGGAAATTTTAACCTCGCAGTGAATGAACTGAAAGAAAAAGCACGCAGGGCTTTCTATGTCATAAAACGACACATTTTTGTAGACATTCCAATTAGAATCTGGCTGAAAATATTTCAATCAGTAATCGAACCAATTGCCCTTTATGGCAGTGAAGTGTGGGGTCCAATCACAAATCAAGAATTTAGCAACTGGGACAAACATCCAATTGAGACCCTGCATGCGGAGTTCTGTAAGAACCTCTTACATGTCCAGAGGAAAACAACAAACAACGCATGCAGGGCAGAATTAGGCCAATATCCATTACTGATCAGAATACAAAAAAGGGCAATCAAATTCTGGCAACATTTGAAAAACAGTGACCCCCACTCATACCATTACAAAGCCCTGCAGTACCAAGAGTTGAGCAAAACCAGAACCAGTCCCCTCACTCAGCTGGTCCTGACGCTCAGTTCACTAACACGCACTAACACTTCACAGCCTCAGGACCAGAACATCAGAATCCACCAAATTATAACTCAACAAAAACTAAATTATATTACTTATTGGGACACACAAACTAAAAACCAAAATAAAATGCAATGCTATCTGGCCCTAAAAAGACAGTACACTGTGGCAGAATATCTGCACACAGTGACTGAGACCAAACTGAGAACCACCTTGACAAAGTACAGACTCAGTGAGCACGGCCTGGCCGTGGAAAAAGGCCGACACAGACAAACATGGCTGCCGGCAGAAGAGAGGCTGTGCTCACACTGCGACATGGGAGAGGTGGAGACAGAGCTGCACTTCATCATCACCTGTCCTAAATATAACCAAATTAGAAATGACTATTACCCAAAAATCGAACAGATCCACCCAAATTTCAGAAGCCTCCCTGACATCAGCAAACTAGCCATCCTACTGGGAGAGGAGAAGACAAGCTGCAACACAGCAGCTAAATATATTGTGACATGCCACAATCTGAGGGACAGCGAGTGAGCACCCCGTCCACCCACCCACCCACCCACCCACACACACACACACACACACACACACACACACACACACTCACACTTCAAACCAGTCCCAGAATGAGTTTTTTTATTGTTTTTTTTTTTTTTTGTCCTTTTACATTTGTATATAATTGATGTTACAATTGTAGTAACAGTAGTAATAGTGTAATGTTTTTATTTTACTTGTTTCACACTGTTCACATTGTTCATATTGTTATACACATGTAATATGCTTTGGCAATACAAATGTGTACATTTTGTCATGCCAATAAAGCACCATTGAATTGAATTGAAATTGAGAGAGAGAGAGAGAAAGAGAGAGAGAGAGAGAGAGAGAGCGAGAGAGAGCGCACCGGTTACAGGGCTTGTCATTGTTGGCATCTGGTGGTAGCTAGCTAGCTAATTCACTAAGGCAAGACTTGAAGGCTGTGGATATAAGAAGCTTTTTCAAAAAGAAAAAGGATGAAGGCAACAAGGCGCAGGCTAGAGGAGGTGAAGGAAGAGTTCTCTCCTGTTGCTGTAACAGCAGATGAGTCAGGACGGAGTGCCACTGCCTCATCTACAAGCTCAGGTTGGTGAAGAAGAGGGCTCTTACGCTAGCTAGCTAGTCTAGCTCAGTGGTTCTCAAACGTTTTTGTCACAAGGCACACCATTAATGAAAACAAGTATTTCCAAGGCACACCTTTACATATGATTATAGCTATGTAAATCATCATAAATAAGACTAATTCCAAGGCACACCTGGCCAGCTCCCAAGGCACACCAGTGTGCGACGGCACACAGTTTGAGAACCACTGGTCTAGCTAGCCTGCACTCACTGTGATATTAATGTGGAACATGGGCTAAGCATAGAAAGAAAGTGGGATGACCTTACTTTGCCTTTGTAGAATCCAAATGATAAGTCTTCAAGCCATAGTTTGTTTCCCCTGAAGCATATGTATGAAGCATATGCATCTCTGCAACTGATTTGGCGATTGAAAGTAATAAATAAATAGCAATAGAATGCTGATTGATGTACCCGGTACATCTGTTGCTGCATTGAATGTTGGCCTGTAGCTGGCATCCAATAGTGTTGCTGTGTTGTGTGACTGTCAGCCCATATGGAATAATGAGCATTGATGACTATTTAGCCCCTATGGCAGGGGTCCCCAAACCTTTTCCTGTGAGGGCCACATAACTTTTCCCTTCTCTGATGGGGGGCCGGGGTCAGTTTGTAAGAGAAAAAGTGTGACGATCGCAGGGGTGCCTAAACGTAAAAATTTATTGTTTTCCAGAAAGCCACACATAACCAAATAACCCTTTCCGGGTTCTTCACAGAAAAAAAAGTCAGGAAATAAATAATAACCAAATAACCGTCTCTGGGTTCTTCACAGAAAAAAAGTCAGGAAATAAATAATAACACTATTAATGAAATAAATAATAACCAAATAACCCTCTCTGGGCTCTTCACAGAAAAAAAGTCCATGGAATATTAACTTTCTGTTGTGCCGTGCACAATCTTAACAGGTAAAAGTTTAGCTTAGTTATCAGAGCAGAATCTCTCACTTAAATGACTCATATGAGCAGTCTCTCAAAGTTCTTGCGACTCACGGCATTAAAGACATCTTTCTTTTCGGGACACACCTCCTCCGCGACAGCATTCATACATGTCTTGACAAACTCTCCATCAGTGAAAGGTTTACCGCTGCTTGCTATCAGTTGAGCAACCCGAAAGCTGGCCCGAACGGATGACTGGTTCAGCTTAGCTTGGCGTACAAATGTATTCTGCTGAGATAACAGTCCACTTTTTAGCTTTGAGAGTTTGTCTGCTCGTATTTGGCCTTGCAAGCTATCATACTTGTCTTTGTGACGGGATTCATAGTGTCGGCGCAGATTGTATTCTTTGAATACCGCCACCGCCTCTTGACAGATGAGACAAACAGCCTTTTCTTTGCATTGAACAAAAAAATAATCATTTGTCCACTGCAGTTAAATACCCTGCATTCTGAATCAATTTTTCTCTTACCTAACATTTTCGCCATTATACCGTTCTCTCTTTGACAGGGGTCTGCGTCTCTGGTATTGTTCAGGGGCCGGGCCAAATGTGGAGGCGGGCCGTATCCGGCCCGCGGGCCGTAGTTTGGGGACCCCTGCCCTATGGGATGGAATAGTGCATTAATGGTTTGCTTTTGTATAATCTGATATTGGTTGGTGTGTTCAAATAATTGGTTAAGTCTATGTATAAAATAAATTGATAAATAACATGTGTTTATGATCTGATCATCACATCAAAAAATGAGAGATTTGGTTAGATTTTGGTTGGCATATGCTGATTGCATCCTTTTTATGACCAGGACAGGAGAGAGGAGAAGAGAACAGGAGGAGAGAGCAGAGGAGATGAGGAGTGCGACAGACAGATGAGACACCAAAAGAGCTACTGGAGAGGTGAAGAAGAGGAGAGAATCAGATAGACAAGACACAGAGTTAACACAGTTTGTCACCGTTCAAATTTGTCACAGTTCAAAAGGAGCCCTTGTCACACAATAGAAGCAGAAGCTATGAGACCAGGGTTGGTCAATTTTCAAAATTGAACAAAGCATTGGCAACATACAATCTAGCATATGACTGCTTCATCAACGTCAAGGCTCTTATTTTTTCTTAGGTATTACTGCTGCTGAAAATAAAAATAATAACGAAGTTGAATGAGAACTCAGATTGCACTCATTTTGTTTATTTTGATTTAATGTTGTGAAAGCCAGCCTACGCACCTGACCGGAACCTTTTGGTAGAGCACAGTGTCTCACATCTTATATTCATTTTACTCTGAAATAACTTGAAAATGGTGGAATTATCGGGTGAAAATCTAAAGATTTCTGGGCTGGGCTAAGCCCCCAATGTTTCAAGATCCTAACAACGCCTCTGACACCATCTAAAGCAATGTACACATGGATGGAAACAATTTCTAGTGAAATACATAGAACTGAAAGACAGTAGAACCCCAACTATTGTCCTCTGCCCCTACAATTCTTGTATTAGCTTACCTCCTCATGTAGCAAGTAAATGGTGGGCTTGGAGGAACAGCAGATATATCTCTGTTACTGGGTTACAAAATGCATCCCTCAACTGTTTAAGC
This sequence comes from Centroberyx gerrardi, assembly GCF_048128805.1. Taxonomy (NCBI): domain Eukaryota; kingdom Metazoa; phylum Chordata; class Actinopteri; order Beryciformes; family Berycidae; genus Centroberyx; species Centroberyx gerrardi. The sequence continues at coordinate 6,090,119 of NC_135999.1, read as the reverse complement.
CTGGCTTGCTTCTCATTTATGAATACAACAATGCTGTTTGAATAACTGAATCACAATTTCTTCTGATGAATGCAAAGTCTTGCACACTTGTTTATAGTTAAATATAATGTAAAACATACTTGTGGATTTAAACCAGCTTTTTAAACTAGCTTGACACCTCCCTCGCTGTTTAAAAGCAGCCCTCACCCCCTCCCATTACTGAAAGTGTTCGCATAATGGCAGGATTGATGAAGCTAGGGAGTAAACTTAGTAAACGTGCTACCTACCTCTTCAGTTTTTTTGTTTTGTACCACACGTAACCTTCAGCAGGAGAAAGGCCTGGCCAAACGAGACTGGTGACCGGTGACATCTTCCACAGCCATCCATCCATTTTCTTGCTGCTTCTTGTAGCAAATGGAGAATGGATTATAGTTAAATGTGCTTACAAAAAAGAAAAAGAAAAAAACAGAAAGGCTTTCTTTGTCCCAACACAAGAAGATTCATCTCAGTTCAATATTAGTTGTTTGGTTTGTGACCCTTTGTTAATTTCAATAAACGCAGGCAGTGATGTGATTCCAGTGTTACAATTTCATTCATATGTACCATAAACCACTAAACCATGTTATGTACGTTAAGAATGGAGATAATTGCTTAGCTACTAGCATTTATGCTTTTACACCATAGATTGCCTTAAAAAATTATTGCTTCCACCATCAATTTTCAAAGGCTTGAATGAAGACTAAATGCCAAACCATTACAGAGCATCACACAGAGCAAAATCATTACACAGACATCTACTGCAACTTCAGCACCATGGACAAGGCCATCCATACTACCAAATAAGGCAAGCTCAATAATGACTGTAGCAAGCAATCACTCCATCAGTTTAAGCACGAGGCGATGTGATGTGACAGTGAGAATTGCAGAAGGTGAAAGGAATGGCACATTGTGACAATGTATTGCAATGTGTAGGCTAGAAATTATGGTTGCTAAGCATCACACACTGCGCAACCAATACAAAGAGAAAACATTTCCACAAGTATCAACTCCACCACAGGGCCATGTATACATATACACCCCCCCCCCCCCCCCCCCAGAAACTCTGTTGACATTATATACACTAACAGTGAGTGGGTTCATCTTCTCCCGTCCTGCAACAATTAGTTGTGAATAATTGAAATTGGGTTTTTTTTTTCACAATAATAGTGGAAGTTTTTTTTTTATTTTTTAGCCTTACCCAACTAATGTTAGTTCAGCACTGAACTAACAAAGATGTCTGAAACTTGTCAAGACTGTGATAAATAATCCTGATCGAAATATAGCAAGAATCATAATCAATTAATTTGGCCCAAATCATGTAGCCCTACAACACAATTTCCCTTAACAAAGAGAAAGGGACTGGGAAAATAATGAAAAACACAGAAAATGGAAAATCGATACACACTTATTGATGACTCATTTGAGCCATCAATAAGTGTGTAGGCTTGTTGTCACATAGACTGGATGAGCGCATCTTTGAAATAAGGTGCTGCTGGATTGTTTATCATGGCTGTGGTCTTTGTTCATGTGCATGCATAGCTTTGTGCTGTTTGACAGTCTATAAGTGAGTCCTTCAGTGGGGGTGACAGATGGTTAGTAAATACTAAATGTACATTACTGCACCATGGAAACAACCATTATTATCTCAGCCCTTTATGTCTGCAATAAAAGATCATTTAGTTATTTAGTTCAGAGTTTGCAGACTCCTGTATCTGAAATGAAGTTGGGATGTATTCATAGTAACAACATCACCTCCCCAATAATGCAGAGTCCACAGAGTAGAGTCCACAGAGTCTACAGAGCCTACAGAGTCCACAGAGTACAGAGTCCACAGAGTCCACAGAGTCTACAGAGTCCACAGAGTCCACAGAGTCTACAGAGTCTACAGAGCCCACAGAGTCCACAGAGTCTACAGAGTCGAGACAATGCAGCTAATCCTCCTATTCAGTTTATTATTGATTTAGTTCGTTTTGTCATAAAATAATAACTATAAGTAAAGACATATTTCGGTTGATTAAATCGCTATATCCATCTGCAGCCTCTACTTTGAGAGATGTGGTGCGCATATTCCAAGCGCTGTGCGCAGCGTACCTCACATGGCATCTCCTTCTTTCCAATAGGTTTCAAATACTTCATATAAATATAAAGTCATGTTTTCGCTGTGTTTACACTTGCACAATAATGTGACTATTGCAAATACTGCCATAAGGCAATAGTCTGATTAAAGGAATAGTTCACCCAAAAATGAAAATTCAGTCATTATCTACTCACCCCCATGCCAGTAGAAAATCGGGTAAAGTTTGTTAGTCCATTCAACAGTCCCAGAGATCCCCGGAAGAAGTACAATGCAGCGTTCTCCAAAACAACTGCAGTTGCCGGAGACCTGTCTTCAGACTTCAAAAAATAACAGAAAATAACCACAAAATGGCTCCATGCAGCTCATCCAGGATAATCCAAGTCTCTTGAAGCCAACAGATCCCAAAGTGACTTGAAAAGACCGACATTTACACCATTATTTAGCTGAAATCGCCACTTTAGCTGTTGATTTCAAAATACGTCATACGTTTGCGCGCTCCCCGGCCTCGATAGGTAAGACTAGCTCGAATCAGCAGAAACAAGACTTCCTGTTTGGCCGTTTAGCCTTCAAAATAAAAAGGCTAAATTATTTTCAAATCTCACGCTTTTATTTTGAAGGCCACAGCTCAAGAAATGCGACTAGGGTGTATACATGTCCTAACTGGTCTATTAATGTGACTGCGTACTCCACATACGATACTGTGATTATGCTTCAATTACGAGCATAATCACATTAACATAATCACAGTATGGTGTTTACGTGGACTCTGTCTTATATTATTATTTAATCACATTCTAATCGCATTTTTGATGTGCACGTAAACAAGTTACCCTTTGGTCTTGTGAATTAAGAGCAGGGACAGAAAATCAACTAATTGTTGAAGACAATTGTAGTGCTTGTTGCTTCTCATTGTGTCCTTTTACTTTTTTTTTTTTTTAAGATTTTTTTTTGGCATTGTGCCTTTATTTTGGATAGTTGACAGTAGAGATAGACAGGAAAGATTAGGAGAGAAAGAGAGAGGAGAGAGGATGATGCTATGGTCCTCCTCTAGGGTCTGGCTCCCCTGCTCTTCCCTCGCTTGGACATCTGCGTCCTCTGGGGTTGCATCTACACCTACTGCTTCCTCTCCCACTGACTCCAAGCTAACATCGCTTCGGATCGCCTCTGCCTGGTGTCTTTCTGTCTCAGTCTGTCTGGAGATTATTGACAAAGGTTGGTCGCATTTTGACCATAGAGACAACAAGGTTTGATTTCTTTTCTTCCCTGACATCTTGTTAGTAGCTGCAGTTGTAATCTGAGAGGTACATCAATCAGCGTGCATGCATTTATCTAATTGTACTAGAATGCAGTTGCAGGTGTGTGTGTGTAAATCTCTGCGATGGAGTCCTTAAAAGCAGCGAGGGAGATAAAATTGTCCAGTTTCAAAGTCTTTTGCAGCTCATTCCAGTTGCAGCTCCAGCAAACTGGAAAGAGGACTGGCCAGGAGAGGTATCAGCACGGGAAACATCTAGAAGATATGCCGAGCAGCTCTGGTGTTATAGGGAGTGGATGAGAATTTTAACAACTTTCTCAAATAGGGAAGAGTCAGACCAAGGAGGGTAAGTAAGTATAAGCCAGTGAATCTCTTGTCGAGTTGCTTTTCTGTTTTCTGTTGTTTTTTTTTGTTTCCCCAGCAAGCAAGTTGTCTGACTCGCCGATCATTTAAAAAAAAAAAGAAAAAAACGTCTTAAGACTTACTTTTATTCCCTTGCTTTCAATGGCTCTTGAAGCTGCTATTTTTGCTGTTATGTTGTCTCAAAAGTCTGGTGTCTGGTTTTCTGTTTTTGTCTAAGCGATATGTAATCTTTTGTCTCTAATTTTAAAGTACTGTGACATCAAGCTTAATCAGTCCTTCCAGCTACAGTATGACTTTGAAATCCTCAAACAATTGAGGACATTGGAAAATCCTGCATTTTATCTGGCCACATTCCTACTCAGAGGAACAGCCTTGGAAATTTTAGCCGTCTTTTTAGTCTGCACCAGTGGCTTTCTAACTTTTCTACTGCCGCTGGTTATGGTTTTATTAATCATTTTGACTATTTCAGGAAGGACCTACTGTATATAAAAGGGACATCCTCCACCCAAACAATAAAGGAACAAGGGTGCTAACTTTAAATTTTATTTCCCACTTGAAATGAGTAATGGGGAGGATAGGAAATAATAGCTATTCATTTGATCTCTCAGAAGCCCTATCCCATCTCTTAATACATCATGTCTCATATCTCCCTAGTCTGCCCATCTTAACCCATTCTATTTTAACCTTTTCTACATTAAAGGAATAGTTCATCCAAAAATGAAAATGAAGGTCATTATCTACTCATCCTCATGCCAGAACAAACGGGCATGAGGATGAGTGTTTTTTCCCCGTACAACTTAACCAGGAGTTCGCCAGGCTCACTGCCGGAGAAGCTTTCTTTCAAACAATTGCAGTAAATGGGGGCCAGTCCTTTTTGTGGCCACTCAAAAAAACTCTCAAAATCTTCCAAATAACAGACTTCAATTGAGCATTTTGTCAAGGACTCCAGAGACAACTGCATCCGGTGTAACAGAGTGTTTTTGTGTGGAATGTTTTTTATGCTCATACAATTATCTCCATTCTTAACGTACATAACATGGTTTAGTGTCCAAACATGGTTTATGGTACATATGAATGAAATTGTAACACTGGAATCACATCACTGCCAGCGTTTATTGAAATTAACAAAGGGTCACAAACCAAACAACTAATATTGAACTGAGATGAATCTTCTTGTGTTGGGACAAAGAAAGCCTTTCTGTTTTTTTCTTTTTCTTTTTTGTAAGCGCATTTAACTATAATCCATTCTCCATTTGCTACAAGAAGCAGCAAGAAAATGGATGGATGGCTGTGGAAGATGGACAAAAGCCATTTAACTATTCAAGACTGGATGAATAGTGAAAAGTCTTTGTGTGTGTAAGCGTGAACATATGGACTTGTGATCAATGATAATAATAATAATAATACATAATATAATAATACACTTTATTTGTATAGCACCTTTCTTAAGTGCTTCACAAAGCAAGTACAAAATACAGCAGTAAGACAATCAAATAACACAGAGGATCAGAGAACATAATAAAAAAAGTAAAATAAGGAGGAGATATAAAGACAAAATCAACAGTAAAACCAATAATGCCTTTAGATGTGTAAAATAAATAATAATAAAAAAAACATTTTTCTTAATAACAGCAACACAAATGTTTCAATAGTTATATTTTGTCACTAAATTTGCACAGGTTTTTCAAATTTGGTACAGGCTGTAATGCTGCATTCAAGTCATATTGGAGGAAGAAGAAGAATGGTATAACATCTGTTTGACCTATTGGAACACCCACATCCAAAATTATTTATTTATTTATTTTTCGTTTAAACTTTTTATTAAGAATGTAGAGTGAAAAGAAGAGTTTCTAAGGAGTTGACGCACCCTCGGTATGTTTTTTCCATTCCCATAATTTGCGCGCACAAAATAATTATGTTCCCACATCAGTACATCAATTATTTCAAGCTGAGCCATTTCAACCAACTCTGAAAACATGTTGCCTTTTTTTTTGATTTACTATAAACACACCCAGGGCAATGCCACATTTCAAAAGAAATCACATTATGTGCACCGACTCTTTATAAGCTTGTGACGTGCACATGGGTTGAGATTGAGGGAGATTGCACAGTACCTGCAGCAACCATCTTCTGCACCATGAAAATCACAGCTGAAAAAATCCATCCAAGTAGTTCTATAAAGTTGTATTGATTGTATTGAAAGTATTTTTATCTCCAGTTAAAGCTGAAATCCACAAAAAAAATAAAGCTACAGATAGATGAATGAGGCTAATCCTGCTAATATTAGAGATATACTGTAAAAGTGTGTATGTGTGCAAGTGTTTCTGTGAGGTTGCGTCTCAGTGTATGCATGTGGCAGTGTATGTGCGTCACGTATTGCCTGTATGTGTGTTTATGTGTGTGTGTGTGTGTGTGTGTGTGTGTGTCGTTTTAGAACTCCTCCAATACAATATTGCAGACAGGAAAGCATGAATCATCCTATTGTGTTAATTATGACTGTCAAACCCCTAGTGATCATTAGTTGCAACACGTCATGAAGTGTAAATATGAATGTCACCCCCTCTCTTTTTCCTATCTTTCCTATCTCTCTCCACTATAAACCGTCTAACAAATACCATTAAAAGGCATTCAAAAAAACAACAATAACAAACAGAAAAAGAGCAAGTACTGCATCAGACATTCTGAGGCTTAGCCTAACTTCGGTCAAAGGAAAAATCCATCCTGATACACTTTAACACTGTAAAAAAAAAAAAAAGCTATTATATAATGTAGCTTGCATTTCTGGGTCCATTTTGTTGTTTGGTGATATTTTTCATTTTAATTGGCCAAACGTAGACAACATGACATCATGTTATATTTCCAATGCAGCTACAATGGAGTTTAAAGGAGCAGTTCACCCAAAAATTTTGTTATGATCTACTCTCCCTCATGTCAGTTGAAACACTGGTGGAGTTCGTATGTTAATATAACACAGAGATTTTGCTAGTGCTGCTCCATAGCAGCCTTCTCCAAAACAACTGCAGTGAGTGAAGACTGTTTCTTTTCAGTTCCAAAAAGGGCAAAATATTACCATAAAATGACTCCAAACAGCATAATCCAAGTGTTCTGAAGTCAAACGATTGCACTAGTCGGTGTCAGTCCCTCAGAATCAAGAACATTCTAGTCTAAACTGCACATCAGTGGGAATAAATCATCTAAAGTGTGTGAGGTTAATGACTGAAGTGTTTTATGTCCTTTGTTCTCTGTAAAACAGTTTGTGATGAACCTGGTAGTAAAGACACTTCACAAATAAATTTGCATCCATAAATAGGTGTCTCAGGACACATTAAATCTGACCTCACACCACCCAACCGATACGACATTGTATCAAAGAAGGCAGAGCCC